>NC_060143.1:486260973-486564003 GCF_021461385.2 Schistocerca piceifrons | reverse complement strand
GCATTGTCTTTCTTGATGACAATGCTCGGCCACACACTGCAGCTGCAACAAAGACGTTCCTCTGGCGTATTCGAAGGGAAGCGTTTAGTCACCTACCGTAGAGCCTCGATTTGGCGCCGTCTGATTTTCGCCAGTTTACTCAGGTAAGCCGCTGGCTATGCTGTCGCCCCACTATGTTCTCTCCTCATACCACGAACTGCAGACCAGGGCAGAGAATTGGCGGATAGCACAGGCGGCTGCCCTCTATGAAGAGGGTATTTGAAAGTGGGTACCACGCTACGACAAATGCGTGTATTCAGAATAATAGCTAGAGCCCACCCAATATCATCTTACAGACATTTATTTAAGGAACAGGGGATATTCACCGTCGCAATACATATATCCCCTTATGAAATGTGTCATTAATAAACCATCCCAATTCAGAAATAACAGGCAAGTGCATAGCTACAACACTACAAGAAAGGATGATATTCACTATTCTGGATTAAATCTCACTTTGGCACAGAAAGGGATGAATCATGCTGCCACAAAAATCTTTGTTCATTTGCGAAGTCTGACAGATAGTCAGCCATCATTTAAAATCAAATTAAAGGAATTTCTGAATGACAACTCCTTCTATTCAACAGATGAATTCTTAGATATGAAGTAGTAACTGTAAAAAATTAATTAATTAATTAATTATTTTCTTTGTGTAAAGAAAACTTATGTTAAAGTGACACGTTCCACATCATTACGAAGTGTCATATTCATGATCTATGGAACAGTGATTAATGTATGAATGTATGTATGTATGGGATGTATGTATGTATGTATGTCCATCTCGGGCTGACGACTACGTAGAAAAGTATTTGATTGGTCTAGCTAAATGTTGCAAATAAAACATTTTTGATTTTCACTGTGCTTTTCATTTCGCGATCTCTCTGACCTTGAATACAAATAGCCCTCGTAAAATGGCCGAGAAAATGTTTCATTCACCTTAAGACAGCCAAGAAAACTTACATGAAAATGTAGAAACAGCGCTGATATGGACAGAATTTTTTTTTTAATTATTTGTAATTCACTGGATATGAGACGACTGATTTCTTGACGCCTCGTATCCAGTGAATTAATATAAAAAATATTAAATGTCCATTTCAGCACTGTTTCTCCATTTTAATTCATAAATCGGGAGGATACCTCTCGCGTGACTCTTTCTCACACCTTGCACAAACTTACATCATGCACATACAGATTTTTTCCTGGCCTGTTTTAATTTTGCTCATACTGTATGAAGATTTAGACCCTCAACCAGAGACCCACAAACGTCAGGTAGTATTCGAGGTACAGTTTTCTTCTAAATATGAAATAAATATTTAAGTATCTCAAATGAATTTCCAGTAGCCGAAAAACAACAAGGATTTAGTGGCATTTCATTCTTGATACTTCTTTCTTTTATTTTATACAAATGGTGCAACTGCATCCGCCAGAATGTCAAAATCTGAGGTTGATTTCCGCTATCCGGAAACATGTATCACTTTCCAAATTCAGTTGTCGTCGCAGATTGTTCCCAGCAGTTCTATAGGTTGGTTTCGTTCTGTAGTGACGATGAGTACAAGCTTGTTCGCTGTTTGCTCAAAATTTTAGCGCGTTAATAGTGGCGCGTTAAGTGTCAGTGCATCATCCTCGTTTCTAGAAATACAGTAACAGAAGAGAAATAGCGTTTTAGACGACACGAATTCAGGAGAAATGTTTGCTGTCGTTGTGGACAGAGACTTTTAATAAGAAACTCAGCTGCAACACATGTCGCAACGAGCGCAGGAATTACGTGTGCATAACAAACATTTTTCCGCTGGGAATGTGACGCGGCTTAAAAGCAGGAGCAAATGGACTAATGAACAAATTGTTAAAACCATAGCTCGAAACAGCAGCTAGACCGCTTTGTTTCTAATTCACAGTGCCAGTCATAGTAATCTCAAATTACGAACTGTCTCTCTTTCGAACCATTATTTAATTCCCATATCATACAATGGAACCTAATATTTCGTAATTAAATTTTAGTTTGTCGACTGATAAACGAAAACAAATCAAATTACGTTTATTTTTTAGACTTACGTAACAAACTGAGAGTTCTGCATTTCTATGCTACTCTAGGAAAATGTAAGAGACGCAGTTGTTGTTACGTAAAGGGTTATGAATAATCAGAGATTACCTGCGCTCCACGTTAATTCTTTTGAGATACTGCGGTAATTTCCTGCCGCGAACGCTGTCGTTACTGTAATACCTGTAGTCAGGTCCTGGTCGTTGCGCTGCCGACTCGTAGCAATCTGACAGGCTGTTATTTAGTCTTTACGCCGTTTTTATTGCCTCAAATATGTGAGACACTGAATGGCATGTTTCGGAGATTCGGAAACTAATTTTGAAAGTTACGTGAACTCTTCCTAGAGTCGCGCGGACTGTTGGCCCCCACGGAAGGAAATATCACGCAGTTCAGTAAATAATTGACGCGGGAAAGTGGCGCGTTTCGAGTGTGGCTCGTGAATAATTTACGTGAGGATGGCGCCCTGCACTGCTTTCGAAACTGTGTCACATTCGACGTAACAGCGATCTTTATTTGTTTCAGATGGAGTTAGTGATGGGGAAACGATGTGGGATATAGAGACATTCAGAGGCTGATGAGTTCTGCGTTATGACAGTTCATTGGATAGTTTATCACAACCACGATTTCAGCGACACAGAATGAAATACTGCGATAGTGAAGGGAATGCAAACGTATATGGGAGTAGGCGAATTGGCATGTCACCTCGGTCATATTGACGTAAGTCTTCCGTAATTTCCCAAACCAGTTGAGGAGAAACTTTGGATGACTTTTTAGGCAGTATAATTCCAGAATATATTCCATTATCAGCGTTTTTTCCAAAATCAGTCCTCCGTGAAAATTGATGTGTCATGTTAGCGTAGAGCTCACAAATATTACAAAAATAGTATTAAAGATTTCGAAACAAGGTTGTCGACCATTGATAGTATGCCGAGGGTCGGGTACGTTTCTTGGTCATTAATCCTTACAATAGTTTGCTTCACTGTGATAGCGAAACAACTATGGTGATAAAGAGTAGCATGTACTTTGTTTATATATATTTCTCGTTTTGCAAGAGGTAAATGCGAAGTGAAGACGAGTGACCTGCGTGGTGAATGAGGAGAGAAAATATCTTAAAGGTGGTAATTATGACTACCCGTCAGTCGATGTTTACATCCGCAGTTACAGAGTACCACATAAGCGACCTAAAGGTATATGTTGCTAAGGGTAATTGTGGTCACATTTTCTTCTTGTTTTGAGTTCCATCACCGAACTTTGCGCGCGATTAGTGGTTAGTGGTAGGCTTCTGTATGAGCTTGCTCTGATTTTCCCTTGCAATGGTTTTTCGAGAAGCACGTGGCCGGAATCAATATTGTGCTTGAGTCGTCTTGGAAAGCGTGCACTCCGTATTTTTACAATAGCCTCCCTGATGTGGATTATCCTATCTGCAGACAAGAGTAGTCCACCTATGGACAGAATCTGCAAGGTATATTGTCTTGAGGGGGCTTTGATAGGATCCTGCCAATCTTAATGCTGGGCGACGTACGCTAAGGTGACAAACGTCACAGGATAGCGGTATACACACGTGCATGACGGTGGTATGGCGTACGCAATATAGAAAAGAGCAGTGCGTTGTCGGAGCTGTCATTTGACTCAGGTGATTCATGTGAAGGCGTGTCCGACGCGATTATGGACGTACGACAGGAATTAACAGGCTTTATGGTAGCTGAAGCTAGACGCAGCGGACATTGTATTTCGAAAATCGTTAGGGAATTCATTATTCCGCGATCCATAGTGTCTGCCGTGAACCGAGAATCTGAAATTTCGGGCCTTACCTCTCACACGTACAACTTAGTGGCCAACAGGCTTCACTTAATGACCGAAAGCAGTGGCGTTTGCGTAGAGTTGTCAGTGCTAACAGACAAGCAACACTGCTTGAAATAAGAGCACGAATCAATGTGGGACGTACGAAGTACGTATCCGTTAGGACAGTGCTGTGAAATCTGGCGTTAATGAGCTATGGCGTCAGACGACCGAGGCGAGTAAATTTGCTAAGGCCGGTATTACACTATCAAAGTTCTTTGTCAAAGATTTGATCAAAGATGTGATCCAATATTCCGTCCAATATATTTGACAAAGATCTTTGACGTAGCGCTAGAAGGGGTATTACACTGTCATCAAATTTTTCGTCAAAGTTCAAGATGGCTGACAACAACTTGTTATTTAACCGCAGCAGTTCTACGTACTCCAATTGCATTGTGTGCACATGCGGAAAAGAATTGGGGGGGGGGGGGGGGGGACAAATGGAACCATACATACGAGGTTGACAGTCTTAAAAGTCCTGGGATTACAACTTGATAATAAATTCAGTTGGGAGGAGCACGCCACAGAACTGCAGAAAGGCCTTAACAAATACGTATTTGCAATTCGAGTGTTAGCAGACATAGGCAACATAAAAATGAAAAAG
Source organism: Schistocerca piceifrons (assembly GCF_021461385.2). Taxonomy (NCBI): domain Eukaryota; kingdom Metazoa; phylum Arthropoda; class Insecta; order Orthoptera; family Acrididae; genus Schistocerca; species Schistocerca piceifrons. Next base: position 486,559,483 of record NC_060143.1, on the reverse strand, counting down.
CTTGCATACTTTCATTCCATAATGTCATATGGGATAATATTTTGGGGGTAAATCTTGAAGTCAAACAAAAGTTTTCAAGGTCCAAAAGCGTGTAATACGTATTATTTGTGGAGTAAATTCACGGACCTCCTGCAGAAACCTCTTCAAAGAACTGGGTATACTAACTACTGCCTCTCAGTATATTTACTTCTTAATGAAATTTGTCGTAAATAATATATCTCTTTTTCCAACAACTCAGTTCATACATACAATACCAGGAACAAAAATGATCTGCACAAGGACTTAAAAGCACTTACTTTAGTTCAAAAAGGGGTCCACTACTCAGGAACACTCATCTTTAATAATTTGCCAGCAAACATAAAAAAATTTAGTTAGAAATAAAGATCAGTTTAAAAGGAGCCTGAAAGACTTACTACTGGCCAACTCCTTCTACTCCATTGGCGAAATTTTTAATAGAAACAAATGATGTATTTATTCATACCATTAGTATTGCTATTTCAGCTTTAAAAAATCGACATGTTCCACATCCACGAGGATCTCCTCAGCACGGATCTATGGAACGAAAAAACTAATCTAATCTGGGTGAAGCCGTGGGTTTTACGACGACACGATAAAAGCATTCAACAAAACTTGTTACGTGAGCTTGCAGTGGAAGACGTCAAGTCGTACATCAATTACTTAAGAATGGATGAGCATATATTTCTGTATGTGCTCAATGAAGTGTATCCTCATATCACAAAGCACAATATTCACTTAAGAACTGCTACATCTTCAGAAGACAGGCTCACTATAACACTCCGATTCCTTGCTACGGGAGAGGGTTATGTTAGGTTAGGTTAGGTCAGGTCAGGTCTCCAATCTTCTTAATCTATTTTTGTACTCAGGGTGCCTCAAGTTGTAAAGCGCCTCATCAGCTTCAGACATCTCTATTAATTTTGTAGTTGTCGGCACACACCAATTGTATTTACCGGCAATGGTTATAAAAACACTACAGACGACAGAACGCTGCAGCGATGCTAGCGCTCCATGTGGTAACATGTCACATTGCAGTGAACAGAAGACAAGCGGTTTCTTTGATCAAATATACAGCGAGGCCCTAGATTTGATCAAATATTGGATGACATTTGACAAAGTCCCTATTACACTATCAAATATCTTTGACAAAGATATTGGACAAAGATATTGGACAAAAAAATTTGATAGTGTAATACCGGCCTAACAGCATGATATCGCCTGCAGTCCCTCTCCTAGGCTCTTGACCGTAACGGTCGGACCCTAGACGACTGGAAAACCGTGACTTGATCGGATGAGTCCCTATTTCAGTTCATAAGATCTGATGGTAGGGTTCGAGTGTGGCGCAGACCCCCGAACCCATGGACCCACCTTGTCAACAAGGCACTAGGCAAACTGACGGTGGCTCCATAACGGTGTGGGCTATGTTTACATGCAACGGACTGGATCCTCTTGTCCAACTGAACCGATCAGTTACTGAAAATGGTTATGTCCGGCTACTTGGAGACCATTTGCAGCCATTTATGGACTTCATGCTCCCAAACAACGATAGAATTTTTATAGATGAAAATGTGTGATGTCACCGGGCCACAATTGTTGGCGACGGTTTGAAGAGTATTGTGGACAGCTCGAGCAAATGATCTGGCCACCTAAATCGCCCAACATGAATCCCATCGAACATTTATGTGATATGACCGAGAGATCAGTTCATCCACAACGTCCTTCGCCGACACTCTCGCAATTACTGACGGCTGTAGTGGTAGCACGACTCAGTATGTCTGTACGGGCTTCCAACGACTTGTCGAGTCTATCCCGTGCCGAGTTGCAGCATTACACTGTGCAAAAGGATTTCCGACACGATGTTAGGAGATATCCCACGACTTCTGTCTCCTCAATGCATGCAGACCCAATGTTCCTCGTGTCATATACTCTCTGTCTTGTCATCTAAAAATGGACCCATTCAGCCGGCTTAGGTCTGGATCTTGAGGAGACTGTTGTTGGCTTCGCGAAATGGTTCAAATGGCTCTAAACACCAAGGGACCTGACATCTGAGGTCATCAGTCCCCCTATACTTAGAACTACTTAAACCTAACTAACCTGAGGACATCACACACGTCCATGCCCCAGGCAGGATTCGAAGCTGCGACCGTAGCAGCAGCGCGGTTCCGGACAGAAGCGCCTAGAACCACTCGGCCACAGCGGCCGGCCTTGGTTTCGCACATTTGGGCTACATTTACGTTATTATAAATTACGTGCCTTTCAAATCATTGTGTATTAGGTTTCTTTTTGCGACACATTTTGCAGTGGTATTTGGCATGGGTACGTTACGTCTTTTCAAGTATCCATTTTTATTTAAATTGTCCACGGCTTCAGATAGCGTATCTCAGTGCTCTTCTATTAGCAAGACATTGGTTCGGAAGTTATAATAATATTTCGAAGATTTTCTTTATCTGGTGTATTCGATGAGGATACGGGTTCTATTGAACCTGATTTATCGAAGAAGCCTGTTATCCTGTGCTCGAACTTCAAACATATTACATTTGGATAGAGTTAGGAATTCACAGATTTTTTATCCTCCCCCATGGTCTTTGTTCGATGAATCTTTTCAGTTGTTTTGTACATTCACATGTGTTCACTCAAGAATTGCAGTCTCAAAACGTACCCCACTGTAACACACGTCATATGGCGTGTTATTTGTATTGGTCGAGCGCCAAGTTTGAATCGCGTGCGTGGCTATCACGGGACAGCTTTGATCTTCTCGCCTGTCAGGCGTGGCGCTGGGGCCACGTTTCCCACCGTTTAACGCCTCGCTTCCACTGAGCGAACCCGTGACGTCCGCGACCACTGGCTGTCTCAATTGCTTTTTAATCATCTGTGCAGCGCACAGCACGATGTGTTATATGAAAGAGCGTTTAATTGCTCATTTAATGAGATAAAGAAATCATCTGAATGTTTTATATAAAAGAAGTTACAGAGACAAATTTGCTTGTAACGTAAGCACTTTATCACTTATAACTATTAATGTATGCCAAGATGAGAAACATAGTAGATATCCGCGGTGTAGCAAAGCAGCTTAAAACTCTTAATACACGCAAGGCCTCCGGTTCAGACTGTATACCAATCAAGTTCCTTTCAGAGTATGCTGACATAATAGCTCCATATTTAGCAATTACAGAAAGTTCCACACCTAAGAACTAGAAAATTGCTCAAGTGACACCAATACGCAAAAAGGGAAATGGTAGTAATCCGCTGAATAACAGACCTATATCACTAACGTCGATTTGCAGTAGGGTTTTGGAACATGTACTTTGTTCGAACATAATTAATTACCTCGAAGAAAACGATTTATTCACACATATTCAGCATGGATTCAGAAAACCTCATTCTTGTGAAACGCAACAAGCTCTTTATACTCATGACGTAATGAGTGCTATTGGCAGGGGATGTCAAATTGGTTCTATATTTTTAGATTTCCAGAAGGCTTTCGACACCGCTTCTCGCAAGCGAAGCGTCTTCTAACCAAACTGCGTGCCTATGGAATATCGCCTTAGTTGTGCAACTGGATTTGTGATTTCCTGTCAGAAAGGTCGCAGTTCGTAGTAACAGACGGAAAGTCATCGAGCAAAACAGAAGTAATATCCGACTTTCCCCAGGGAAGTGTTATAGGTCCTCTATTGTTTCTGATCTACCGGTGTATTTAAGATATAGGAGACAATCTTAGTAGCCGTCTTAGATTATTTGCAGATGATGTTGTCATTTACCGTCTTGTAAAGTCATCAGATGACCCAAACGAATTGCAAAATGATTTAGATAAGATATCTGTATGGTGCGAGAAGTGGTAATTGACCCTGAATAAAGAAAAGTATGTAGTTATTCACATAACTGCTAAAAGAAATCGGCTAAATTTCGATTACACGAGGAGTCACACAAATCTGAAGGCTGTAAATTCAACTAAATACTTCCGTATTTACAATTACAAATAACCTAAATTGGAACGATCACACAGATAATCTTGCGGATAGAGCAATCCCAAGACTGTGATTCATTGTCAGAACACTTAGAATGTACAACAGGTCTACTAAAGAGACTGCTTACACCTCGCTTGTCTGCCCTATTCTGGAATATTGCTGTGCGGTGTGGGATCCGCATCAGGTGGGACTGTCGGATGACATCGAAAAAGTACAAAGAAGGTCAGCTCATTTTGTACTTTCGCGATGTAGGGGAGATAGTGCCACAGACATGATACGTGGAGTGGCAGTTATTAAAACAAATGCGTTTTTCTTGCGACGGGATCTTCTCGATCACCAGTTTTCTTCTCCAATTGCGGAAACATTCTGCTGGCACCAACCTACATATGAAGAAATGATCATCACGATAAAACAAGAGAAATCAGGGGTCGCGCAGAAAAATTTAAGTGCTCGTTTTCCCGCGTGCGGTTCGAGAGTGGAACGGTAGAGAGACAGCTTGACGGTAGTTCATTGAACACTTTGCCAGGCACTTTATTGTGAATAGCAGAGTAATCACGTATATGTATATGAGTGTAATCACATCACCAAAGAGGTTCAGATGGTTCAAATGGCTCTGAGCACTATGGGACTTCAGTCCCCTAGAACTTAGAACTACTTAAACCTAACTAACCTAAGGGCATCACACACATCCATTCCCAAGGCAGGATTCTAAACTGCGACCGTAGCGGCCGCGCGGTTCCAGACTGAAGCGCCTAGAACCGCTCGGCCACACTGGCCGGCTCACCAAAGAGGTTGAGCATTCAAATTGCTTCTTATGATGAGACGCACAGACTGGGATTAATCACTTGATAGATATCTCTAATAATTAAGATAATAGAATCAATTTAATTGGAAATTAATTAAATTCAGCATAACTTAGACACGAAGACTCGTGCACTGGCAGCATGGCTGTGTGTGTTGAAAGCGATTAATAGTGTCTACACGTACTATTTAGGTTGTAAATTTATTTTTTGTTATCATTTTTACTATGTGATGTTGAATTTACATAGCTTAGCCCATATTTTGAATTTCTTTATAGATGGGTAAATTATAACTACAGCAATGAAAAGAGATGACAAAATACTATGAAAACGATATAGCATTTGCAACTGTTAACTAAATATGCCAAGAGCATAAACAATTTTCGCCGTTGAAAGCACAAATTGTGAAAAACTTAACTCTGACTAACGGATAAGTTGTGGTAGTTTAGAAAATATTATGATGTGTGTGACTGAAGTAAAATGTTGGTGTGCAGCTAATGGCGCAACCGAAATTTCAATTAAATGCATTTTGCTGGTGATCAAATGAATGACCTGTGTGACATCACTGCGTGCCCTTTTCGCTGGTGTAACACAGTGTGTGGTCGGTCTGTGTGGTTTTCGAGGTCTGTCCGTCGATATGAACGGTGATACAGCAGCAACTTAGGTGTTCGAAAATATTTCACGTTCGGTATGGTCTCTTAGTTTCTGCAAGTCGCAGCGCTTAGAATTATTTGAGCTCAGTTCGAGCACCGATAATTTTGCAGTTTATCACAGCAGTTAGTGGAAATGTTACTTGAATTCCATATCTAATCGGTCTGCAAGACAGTTAATCGTTGTCTCGGTTTCAGTAAGTAAAGTTATCGTAATTTGTAGCTGTGAACACAATCTGGTGTTTTTCCAGCTTTATGGTCTGTTGTTATCCACCATTGGGTGCTCGAGTAATCATTTCTTACTGCACAGTAGCTTGTGTTGATCACGAGAGACAGTAACGTGTGTTGACTGGACAATAAATTTGTTTTGTGAAATCTTAAACAACTAGTAGTTACGTTAGTGATTTAAAACCTGCACCTAGGTTTCAACCTAGCAGTTAGTGGACTTCTGAATAGTTGTCAGTAACCATCCTACAGTTTTATTGTAAAGTGATGCAGTATAGGTTTTAAGCAGTCTGCATTAACTAGTTTTCAAAACTATACACTGCCGGGAAAAAATGCAGCACCGTCAAGGACTCTGTGTAGTAGTCCCAGGGTACAATACGTCCATGCCGAAGAGTTGTTGGGTTAGTGATTCATTGGCTACGGTTCTCGGCGATAAGGTGTCTGCTCACCCACTATGTTACGTCTGTAGGTAGTAACTCTGCTGAGACTAGATGTCAACTGTGTTTGTAGCGTTCATTCTTGAACACAACCATGCCCGTACAACCAAGGTTCAAATGGCTCTGAGCACTATGGGACTTAACATCTGAGGTCATCAGTCCCCTAGACTTAGAACTACTTAAACCTAACTAATCTAAGGACATCACATACATCCATGCCCGAGGCAGGATTCGAACCTGCGACCGTAGCAGCAGCGCGCTTCCGGACTGAAGCGCCTAGAACCGCTCGGCCACAATAGCCGGCGTACAACCAAGGTCCACCGACGTGTGCATACTCCTGTTGAACAGCCATTCGAACCGGGCCGCATTTTCAAACACCTAATTCGCGCTTGGAACACCGTTTATACCGACCGACAGACCTCAAAAACCAGACAGACCGACCATACAGCGTTTTACACCAGCGAAAAGTGCAACTAGTGACGTCACATAGGTCCGTCACCAGCATAAATTTACAACTTGTTGCATATGCATTAAATTGAAATTGTGATTACACGATTAGCTGCACGCTAACATTCTACTTCAATCACAAATTTCATAATATTTTCTGAGCGCCATAGTTTGCCGTTAATTAGAGTTAAACTATTCACAATTTGTGCTTTCAGCGCCGAAAATTGCTTATGCCCTTTCCATATTTATTTTATAGTTACAAATGGCATATCATTTTCATCAGATTTTATCACCTGTTTTCATTACTGTAATCATAATTTATTTATCTTTAACTAAATTCAAAATATGAGCTTAACTACGTAATTTTTACATAAAACGATAAAAATAGCAATAAAAATAATAATTTTGCAACCCCCCAATAGTACGCATGGACACCGGTATACGCTCTCAACACCTCCTACCACGCTGTAAGTGTATGAGACTTCGTATATAAGTTAAGCTCAATTTAACTAATTTCAAATTAAATTGATTCTATTGCCATAATTATTATAGTTATGAATCCAATGATTAATCTCAGTCGATGCGTTTCATCACAAGAAACTGTAAGCTTGTTTGACCGTGGCTGACATAGAAGATCATAAACCTTCTTTCCTTCCCGTCTGGGGAATCTATGCAGTGACTAAGATACGTGTAAAGTTTGCTGGGACAGGTTAAATGCTAGCTACAACGAAGTCGATAATTCGATTGTAATCCTGGCATTTAATTTTGATATTTCCCATAATTGACAAAAATTATAAAAATTTGAATTTTTTTTGTTCACTCATGAGAATGGCACATTAACTAATTTGCAATTACGCGCCCCAATTAGCAGCAGCTACGTTGATGAATACTCGGCACCTCTAAAGGATAACTACAAGATCATGAATACGAGATAAGTTATTGGAAGTGGTTAAGCGTTGGTGAAAACCTCGCTTCTGAACACACAAACAGCTCTAAGCTCAGAACTCTGCGTGAAATGCGCGTTGGTGCAATGCTGCAATCCAGACCGTTTTCCTCCAGTGCTGAGCCTCGTCGTATAGACAAAAAAAATCACAATCCTACACCTATAGTGAAGGCAATCACTCAAACCAGCCCTGTGTTGAAGATACCGATAATTCGGATGGCTCTGCAGTATCCGAATCACAGCACTCCAAGTCTGAGGTAATCTCAATTGAAAGTTGCTCCTCAAACTTCCACCCCACAGGACAGCACAAATCTGCAAGTTAGAAATCAGATGCCAACATTCTTTTGACAAAACCCGCAACTCGAATACGAGAAAAATCCCTCTCTGCACTATTCTGCACGGAGGAACAATTCGCGTCTAAGATCTCGCGGAATGCGTCCTAATTCGCCGACGTCCAAGTCGAAGTCGGCTCCCTTCGAAGACGATGGCGAAGACGCGGTCTCCAAGTCCGTACCGTTCGATGGCTGAAGGCGAAGTCCTCTTTATCCACAATTCTCCCGTGTTCCACGCGTACGGAAACGCGGCGGAAGAATACTTAGTTTCGGTCAATGTCGAACGCTCTAACATCGCCGAAATCCCTCCAACGCCATTTTTGAGATTCTACCCAATGATCGTGTCGGTCATATCGTCCCTAGGCAAACGAAATTCCCGTCTTCGCCCACGTCCTGCCGAGCACAGATGACTCCGGAGGCCGGGCTTGACCAAAAGGCGCCTTATTGTCCCGCGCTTCCGGTGACCGTTACCTGCCGCCCACGGCGCGGCCGCCCGGCGAGCTACGGGCAGCTGCAGACTTTGTGTTCTGCAATTCTCAACTTCGACACTTCTCACCAACTTTCTAAGTTAGTAACTTAATCATGCAAACATGCAGGGAATACTACTCGAGAGTGCCTCACATTCATCATGGGTCAATAAAGGCATGACCTGATGCCCTTGCCAGTCCTTTTACTATTAATATTAATGGTGACAAGCTAACGTGTAAGTGCCTAAATCCTGGCACCTTACAAAACAATCTAATCGCCAAACGTCTTTGGCGGTGTGATTACATTAAAAGTTATAAGTGATAAAGTGCCTACATTATAAGTAAATCTCTTTGTCTCTGTAACTTCTTTTATATAAAACATTCAGATGATATACAGTCGGACGCTAAAGTCAACATACACCCTAAAAATAACAGTTGAAGTCAAAATCAATCAAGAAAATATGCACTCACATTAACAGACATGTTAGGAAGTCTAAAACAACATATACACTGCATAATTAATAATAATTGCATATACTGACATCTTGCGCATACAAATGAAACAGCGGTCAGGTACAAAAGTAAACATATACTGTGATGTTCTTCACTTTCAGGCCCAATTTAATATTTTGTATCGCCACATTCTGCTTCTATCACAGCTTCCAAAAGTCGAGGCACTGATTCCACCAATTTTTTTGTGTGTGATCAGGTGTAAAATTATTTCAGTCTTTCACTAAGACTGCTGTTAAATCATCTTTGCTTTCGATGTTTTTTTTATCCTACGCTTTAGTTCTCCCCAAATGTGTTCAGTTGGGTTAGTGTCTGGTGACTGGGAAGGCGAATGCAACTGTTTTGGTACGCTGTAAAGTAGCCATTGTTTCACGACAATGGCCGTATGCTTGGGGTCATTGTCTTGCTGAAACACCCAGTCTGTTCTTAGTCCCAGTTTCTCCGCAGATTGCTTCAGATTCTCCTTTAAATTGGGGAGATACTTCCATTTATCCATAATACCTTAAAAAAATACTAAATTCCCAACTCCAGCTCCAGACATGCAACCCCACACAAGAATATTTCCACCACCACACTTCACTGATAGGACAAGATTCCTGTTCTTCCAACTTTAATTCCTTTTTGGCCACACGTTTTGCTGTCCACCGCACTGGAGGATGTTAAACTTACTCTCGTCCGTGACAAGTACTCTTTTCCAAAATATGGAATCTTTATTTCATTGTAGAGTTGCAAATTCTAGGCGATTCTGTTCATTTACCCTGCTTATGAGCGGTTTCTGCCTTGCTGTTCACCGAAGTTAAGCGCAGTAGGGCGTGGCCGGCACTTGGCTGGGTGACCATCCAGCCGCCATGCGCTGTTGCCATTTTTCGGGGTGCACCGAGCCTCGTGATGCCAATTGAGGAGCTACTCGACCGAATAGTAGCGGCCAAATCCATAATTGTGCAGAAGTCTTCGTACATTTATGGGATTCTACTAGTATTTGCGACATCTAATGCTAACTCCGTAGTTGTAATTCTGGGGCCTCCGTTAACTTTTCTGATGATGTGTCGGCGGTCCCTGTTAGATAATTTTGTTGGTCGTCCACATTTACCTTTGTTTTCCACACTTCCTCGATCCCTATAATTTCTTATTGAGGTTTGGACACTTGCATGGCTCCTTCTAACAATTTCAGCAATTTTCCGCAGTGAAAAGCCCTTGTTACTGAAATCAATAATATTTTTCCTCACCCCCATTGGTATTTCGGTTCTTTTTGAATCCATGTTACGCGGTCGAATTATGTATTGCGTACACGTCTGTTACCGGTACATCAACAAACCACATCACCTGCACTGTGTTCACTACAGTGTCCCTCTTGCAACTAATGACAGACTCTAATTGTATGTTGACGTCTGTACCGCAGTAAACAAACACTGTTGCATCTACCACGCTTGCAGTGCACGATACCGGTCTGAAGAAAAATGGTTCAAATAGCTCTGAGCACTATGGGACTTAACATCTGAGGTCATCAGTCCCTTAGACTTACAAGGGAACCTCCCCATTACATCCCCCTCAGATTTAGTTATAAGTTGGCACAGTGGATAGGCCTTGAAAAACTGAACACAGGTCAACCGAGAAAAGATGAAGAAGTTGTGTGGAACTATGAAAAAAAGGAAGCAAAATATACACTCTGAGTAGTCCATGCGCAAGACAGGCAACATCAAGGAGAGTGGGAGCTTAGGAGCGCCGTGGTCCCGTGGGTAGCGTGAGCAGCTGCGGAAGGAGAGGGCTCTGGTTCAAGTCTTCCCTCGAATGAAAAGTTTACTTTCTTTATTTTCGCAAAGTTATGATCTGTCCGATCGTTCATTGACGTCTCTGTTCACTATATTTGCTGGATTCATATTGCCCACGGAATACATCTCACGTATTTAATGCACTGTCGTCCAAAGTAGCGAACAGTCAACTGCCAGCCAGGGATCCTCGTTAGCAGGAATACTCTCTCTTCCGTGCGCTGTACTCGACTGACGTCGTGTGTTTCGATGTTTCTTTAGGTGTAGCGTCCCCATACTACGGCGCAGTTACCTCGCATCGGACGTACGGACGGACAGATAATAGTTGTTTGAAACTAAAAAACTACACTCGATGGAATACTTAAACCAACGACCTCTCGCTCCGCAGCTGCTCACGCTAACCACGGGACCATGGCGCTCCTGAGCTAATGCTATCCTTGATGTTGCCTATCTTGCGCATGGGCTACTCAATTTGCTTATTTTTTTCATAGTTCCACACAACTTCTTCATGTTTTCTCGATTGACCTGTGTTCAGTTTTTCAAGGCCTATCCACCGTGCCAACTTATAAGTAAATCTGAGGGGGTGCGATGGGGAGGTTCCCTTGTTAGAACTACTTAAACCTAAGTAACCTAAGGACATCACACACATCCATGCCCGAGACAGAATTCGAACCTGCGAACGTAGCAGCAGCACGGTCCTGGACTGAAGCGTCTAGAACCGCTCGGCCACAGCGGCCGTCTCGGTCTGAAGACCTTGGTATATGTTATTGTGGACGTGGACTCAGGCACAGAGTTGCACAGGCTGTACGCAACATGCTACAAAATGGGGGTGTATGTAGACTTTAGTGACCGACTGGAATTATCTCATTAGATGTATGATTCAACCCTCTTTCACCAGGTGCGACATAGTCGCGAATATGAACAGTGATCCAATACCGTCAAATGTTTTTTATTCCAGTCTTTGATCACAATATCAGTTCCTTCGAAGGAATTGATATTGTGATCAAAGACTGAAATAAAAAACGTTAAACCCTCTTTCATATGACATCTCGTACGTGCGGTTTGCCCTTCACATGCGCAGATAATTAAAAAGCAATTGAGACTGTCCAACTGCCAGTGGCCGCTGACTAGCCTCACGTCAGCCTCTGGCAAGGCTACTACTGATACTGCGACACCAGCAGGCACGGTTACTGTGGTGTCGTGAAACTGTTGACTGGGGAGTGGAATGGCGCTCTGTTATGTGATGAGGCTGGGTTGTGTCTGTGTGCGTGTTATGCACGAACACGTGTAATTCATAGACCTGACAAGCGGACTGTTCAGGAGTGCATTCGCTCGCGACACACAGGTCCCACCTCAGCTTTATTGGTGTGGGAGCGCCGTCATATTTCGTTTTTCTGCGGGGGTAAGTAACCAGTGCACACTGCACAGCACACACTGTTATATCAGTCCTACTGCCATTTCTTCGACAGGAAGGTCACGTGATTTTTCAGCAGGACAATGCACGCTGACATACGGCTGCTGTGACGCAACGAGCTCTTTGTGTTGCACAGCAACTGTTCTGGCCAGCAAGATCACCAGATCTCTTTCCAGCTGAACATGTATGGGACAGATGAAGCGGGAACTCACTCGTTCTCCGCGGCCAGCAAGAACAATTAGCGAATTGTGACAAAAGGCCCAAGATGCTTTGGACAATACAGGGCGAAGCGAAATTGGCGCACTCGGGCTTCGCAGCGCGACTCCTCGCAGGCCGACGACAAAAAAATGTCTCTCACAAAATTTCGTCTGGCGAGTACATCCGACAGAAAAAGGACGTTAAAGAGTGGCAATCTGGCAACACTGTAACCCCATGTACGGTAACTATCTCTGTTGGCATACGTTAGTTGTGCTGTACAGTTGGTGCAGTGGGCAGAATTTTGTGTTAGCACGCCGGAGGTCGAGGGTTCGATCCTGCACGGGGGCGCTTTTTTTTTATTTGCTAATTTCATTCTGACATTTCCTGCTGTAATATACGCCGTTTCTTAGGTAACATGTATCCTAAATTTACGACATTTTGTACCGCCGAAGATAACAAATATGTGGTTAGACAAATAAGAAATAGACATTTGAAACAAATAATCTGTCATACTACGACAGAATAACTCCAAATTCAATATCAGTTTCAAGATGTTAAAGATGATTGTGCTGTCATATAGCGCCTTCAGAGCTGAATGGGAATTGCAATATTTTTTCGAAGAGAAGGATGAAAATTCTCAGTGTCTATTATGCAGCCCCATACTCGCCGGGCACCGCAAATTTGCAATAGAACGGCATTATAACACCACACACAAAGAACTTAATGATTTAGTTGCGCCTGATAGATCAAACAAGTTGGCGGAATTAAGAAGACGTAGTGTTATGCAGCAAGACGGACGAACGTGAGTAACCCTTACAAATCTTTGTGTTTCTGATGTTTGTATCTGGAGATATTTGTCGTTAGAATCCGAACTTAGAGTACACTCAATTTTTGTTTCCTTTTTTTAGCCTGCAACCGAACGTAGCGATCTGTCTTTAAGAGCAAGCTACAAAGTAGCGCTCAAAATTGCCAGAGCGTATAAGCCTTTCAGTGATGGTGATTTAATCAAGGAGTGTATTGTTGAGGCGGCGGAACTCTTGGCGCCACTGGAGGTAAAGAAGTTTAGTGAAATTAGTCTTTCCAGACAGACAATAGCTCACCGCATACTGGTACGGCAGCGGATGCCTGCAGGCAGTTAATTGATAGAGCCTGCAAGTTTATTGCATTCTCGATTGCTTTGGACGAGTCAACCGACATTTGGGACACAGCACAACTAGCGATTTATGTTCATGGAATCGACACAAATTTGACGTGACGGAAGAACTGTTAGATTTAGTACCAATGAAAGACACAACGGGGGGTACCGACTTGCTAAAAGCAGTCGAAGACGCAGTTGAAGCCGTTGGCCTGAAATGGAAAATGTTAGTTTCAGTCACCACGGATGGAGCGCCAGCAATGCCAGAGGCTCAAAATGGGCTTGTAGCATAGTTGCGTAAAAAACTAGGACGATCGACAGAATATTTGTACGGAATTCATTGTTTTGTACACCAAGAAGCTCTTTGTGCTAAATATGCAAGTTTGGAGCACGTGATGAAGTTGGTAGTCATCATAGTAAATTTTTGAAGTCGCATGGCTTGGTACACCGTCAGTTTCAACAGTTTCTCATGGAACTGAACGAAGAGTACGGAGATGTTATTTACCACTGCGAGATACGTTGGTTAAGTCGAGGGGCATGCCTCTAAAGATTTTTAAATTTAAGACTCCCTATTGTTGAGTTCCTGAAGGAAAAAGGAAATGCAGAGCCAAAATTAGAAGATTTGCAGACCTCGCCTTTTTAGTTGATCTGACTGCACACTTGAACGCTCTCCATAAGACTTTGCAAGGTGAGAAGCAGCTTATTTCTGATCTGATGGAAAAAGTGGATGCATTTAATAAGAAACTCGCATTGTGGAAGGAACAACTCACGACAAAGAATACCGCGCATTTCCCTAAGCTCTCTAAAGTCAGAGAAAACGCAGCTTCTGCCGAATTCCTTTCTGTGTTGAAGGAACTTCAGGCACATTTTTCTGAACGTTTTCAGGACACTGCCAGTCTGACATCTGTTTTTGAACTATTTTCTAGACCCTTTGCCGTTTCAGTTGAAAGTGCTCCAGTGCATTTGCAAATGGAATTGATCGATTTGCAGTGTAATTCCCGTTTGAAGGACAAATTTTCTTACGTAAAAACTGTCCAGGAATTTTACGAAGGTTTTCCTCGGGAAGAGTTTCCCCGTCTCCACAATGACGCTGCAAAAGTTGTATCAATGTTTGGATCGACATACGTGTGCGAAAGGTTTTTTTTCGATTATGAAACTAAATAAGTCACGATTACTTGGCAATCTGAGTAACGAAAACATGGGAAACTGCGTTTGTCCGTGTCCCGTCAGTTTGTGCCGGATATGAACTTTATTATGTCTACAGCGAACCAAAAATAATTAAATTAATGGTGATAATTTTGCTGTATTTGTCATATGTTTTGTTGAGAATTGTAGTTATTGCAAGTTCTGTACAGTAGTTCCAGATAATAAAATTTGCTTGTTTCACATGTAGTTGGAATCACTTATTCCACATCATACTGCATGCTGTAGAGTACTTTTACGTCCGTTTCTATATCTCAGCTCAAATGTTGTAAGAATTTTTCGAGTGGCGATGTGGGAAGCACGATATTGTTGCTGTAATGCAGTTTCAAACCATAAGTTATTGTTATTTTTCTGTAGGTGTACCAACAGCCAACAAAGATTCAGTATTGCTCAACATGGTGTGTTGTACAGAGCTTAATATTATCAAATGTCGTAATATGAAACTAACACGGGAACCTCCCGATCACACGCCCTCAGATTTAGTTATAAGTTGGCACAGTGGATAGGCCTTGAAAAACTGAACACAGATCTATCGAGAAAACAGGAAGAAGTTGTGTGGAACTATGAAAAAAAGCAAAAAATACAAACTGAGTAGTCCATGCGAAAGATAGGCAACATCAAGGATAGCGCCGTGGTCCCGTGGTTAGCGTGAGCACCTGCGGAATGAGGGGTCGTTGGTTCAAGTCTTCCCCCGAGTGAAAAATTTACTTTCTTTATTTTCGCAAAGTTATGATCTGTCCGTTCGTTCATTGACGTCTCTGTTCACTGTAATAAGTTTAGTGTCTGTGTTTGCACCACAAAACCGTGCGATTAGTAGACGAAAGGAAGTGCCTCTCCAATGGGAACCGAAAACATTTGAGTGCAAGGTCATAGGTCAATCGATTCCTCCACAGGAAAACACGTCTGATATATTCTAAACGACACTGGTGACGGCATGTGTGTCACATGACAGGAATATGTTGTCGACCCACCGAACTTGTACACTTGGCGAATGGGTAAAAAGATTCTTCTACCTTGCCCGATTTAGATTTTCTTGTGGATGTGATAATCACTCCCCAAAAGTGATGAAAACATAAGAGTTTGTCACATAAACTGCAACAAATGAATGCAACAGTTTCACAGTGGCACAGTTTTTCCTGCGCTCTGTCAAAACATATGATTTTTACGTTTTCAAATTTTTCCGTGTGTAGGCCTGCATATGTCCAAGCAAATCTGATTATGTCCTGGAATTTTTGAGAGCGAAGTTATGTGAGTGCCTGAACTTTGATAGTTGTCTGAAAATAAAAAATTAAATTTTTCACTGGAGGAAAGACTTGAACCAAGGACCTGTCGTTCCGCAGCTGCTCACGCTAACCACTTTTTTTCCATTTTGTTCGTTATTGATCGTTGTGTTTGGTCGTTGCGGACGTCGCAAGACATCCTGTTCAAGTTCGGTGGTTGATCCTTCCACTCAGTTTTTTTATTACAGAGGCCAACCGGCTATCTGACCGAACACGCTGAGCTACCGTGCCGGCACCACGGGACCACGGCGCCCCTGAGCTCACGCTATCTTTCATGTTGACTATGTTGCGCATGGACTACTCAGTTTGTATATTTTGCTTACTTTTATCATAGTTCCAGACAACTTCTTCCCGTTTTCTCGATTGATCTGTGTTCAGTTCTGCAAGGCCTATCCACTGTGCCAACTTATAACTAAATCTGACGGGGGGTGTGATGGGGAGGTTCCCTTGTAAGCCACATGCTAGCACGGCGGTGTTCCTTACGCGACTGCACTGTCGCATGCGGCGTGTTCGTAGTTCCGCACATGCGCGCGCAGTCAGCTAGTGTGGTAGTGGGGGACGTGTGACGGCAGAAGGGAGCGATCCGCACGCGTGTGAGAGCTCGGCACACGTGCATGCAGACCGCATGACATTCACAACGGAATACGTTGTCCTCAGAACAAAAGATGCTCAAAACGAGCTCCCTGCACGGCCAAACATTGCGCAACACGCCGGATCGTACAGGTCTGGACCCTTTGCAACAAAACTGCGTCCACAGTAACAAGAGCAGCATGAACACGCCCTACCAATTCTTCCACATTCGTAGGCGGGGTAGAGTACACGTGTTCGTTCAGGTGTCCCCACAGGAAGAAACCCAGGGGATTTAGGTCACGCGAACGTGGTGACCACACAACTGGACCTCCACGCCTGAGCCATTTCCCCGGAAATGTTGTGTCCAAATACTGTCGCACATTAATTCCAGAGTGTGGAGGTGTTGGAACCATATCCTCTGCCGACCATGTAGTGTAACATCTTCCAGTGAGAAGTCGCGGCCGGCCGAAGTGGCCGTGCGGTTAAAGGCGCTGCAGTCTGGAACCGCAAGACCGCTACGGTCGCAGGTTCGAATCCTGCCTCGGGCATGGATGTTTGTGATGTCCTTAGGTTAGTTAGGTTTACCTAGTTCTAAGTTCTAGGGGACTAATGACCTCAGCAGTTGAGCCCCATAGTGCTCAGAGCCATTTGAACCATTTTTTTGAGAAGTCGCGCTGCGACGACCGAGTGCGCCAATTTCGCTTCACCCCGTATATCGTAGGATTCAATTCGGCTCCTTCATGGTCGCTTGCATGAACGCCTGTGCTGGCAGCAGAGGGGTTATCGATGTGCCTCTTTAGCATCCTTAACCGTGACGCGTGTTTCATTTGGTCTGACTGTCTCCTTCCTTATCAATAGAACGACCGTTCTGTTGAGGTAACTGCATTTTTTTCCCGGCAGCGTATCGTGTCAAACTTTATAGCTAAATAAGTACGTCTATACTGCCGTAGAACTTGGATTGGCGAACCGGTAGTGTCGAGATAATACACTACTGGCCTTTAAAATTGCTACACCACGAAGATGACGTGCTACAGACGCGAAATTTAACCGACAGGAAGAAGATGCTGTGATATGCAAATGATTAATTTTTCATAGCATTCACACAAGGTTGGCGCCGGTGGCGACCCCTACAACGTGTTGACATGAGGAAAGATTCCAACCGATTTCCCATACACAAACGGCAGCTGACCGGCGTTGCCTAGTGAAACGTTGTTGTGATGCCTCGTGTAAGGAGGAGAAATGCGTACCTTCACGTTTCCGACTTTGATAAAGGTCGGATTGCAACCTATCGCGATTGCGGTTTATCGTATCGCGACATTACTGGTCGCGTTGGTCGAGATCCAATGACTGTTACCAGAATATGGAATCGCTGGGTTCAGGAGGGTAATACGGAATGCCGTGCTGGATCCCAACGGCCTCGTATCACTAGCAGTTGAGATGACAGAAATCTTATCCGCGTGGCTGTAAAAGATCGTGCAGCCACGTCTCGATCCCTGAGTCAACAGATGGGGATGTTTGCAAGACAACAACCATCTGCACCAACAGTTCAACGACGATTGCAGCATTATGGACTATCAGCTCGGAGACCATGGCTGCGGTTACCCTTGACGCTGCATCACAGACAGGAGCGCTAGCGATGGTGTACTCAACGACGAACCTGGGTGCACGAATGGCAAAACGTCGTTTTCTTTGGAAGAATCCAGGTTCTGTTTACAGCATCATGATGGTCGCATCCGTGTTTGGCGATATCGCGGTGAACGCAAATTGGAAGCGTGTATTCGTCATCGCCATACTGGCCTATCACCCCCCGTGATGGTATGGGGTGCCATTGGTTACACGTCTCGGTCACCTCTTGTTCGCATTGACGGCACTTTGAACAGTGGACGTTACATTTCAGATGTGTTACGACCCGTGGTTCTACCCTACATTCGGTCCCTGCGAAACCCTACATTTGAGCAGGATACTGCACGACCGCATGTTGCAGTTCCTGTACGGGCCTTTCTGGATACAGAAAATGTTCGACTGGTGCCCTGGCCAGCACATTCTCCAGATCTCTCTCCAATTGAAAACGTCTGGTCAATGGTGGCCGAGCAACTAGGTCGTCACAATACGCCAGTCACTACTCTTGATGAACCGTGGTATCGTGTGGAAGCTGCACGGGCAGCTATACCTGTACACGCCATCCAAGCACTGTTTGACTCAATGCCCAGGCGTATCAAGGCCGTTATTACGGGCAGAGGTGGTTCTTCTGGGTACTGATTTCTCAGGATCTATGCACCCAGATTGCGTGAAAATGTAATCACATGTCAGTTCTAGTGTAATATATTTGTGCAATGAATACTCGCTTATCATCTGCTTTTCTTCTTGGTGTAGCAATTTTAATGACCAGTAGTTGTACGACACAAGCTCAGGGCTTTCCACACTGTTAGGTAGTGTAGGGCACAGATTATTAAAATGTTTGTCTTGCACAAAATGTATCCTACATATTCAATTTCCATACATGCACGCTCAGTCGGTGCGTGAAGTGCGCACTGATGATTCTAATTTAGCTTTTGCCTTGGTCAATTCTAGCTATCACTCCTCTCTTCTGTTGGTTTTGCGGAAGTCCTTGCCACTTCGAAGCTTTAGTCACCACAGTCACATTTCGTTGCTTCCATGTGGGGCAGAATTAATATAAAGGGCTAACGTTTCAGGGCATAAAACCAAGGTCATGGTTTTTATTTTGCGTTCCAGGATAAAGTTAAATAAAGGAGGGCAGTCATTCAAACCTCTCCGGACTATAGAAATCCCCTCCTGTAGTGACCGTCGCTGCAGTTCGACTAGCATCTCCATGACGGTTTAGTGCTTACTAAAACAACTTGTGCAGAAACACACTGCTCTTGTTTGGTCTAAGGTGGAGCTGTGCTGCGCTGCGCAAGTGGTTTCGATCGTTCCATTTCTGCATCTACATCTACATGATTACTCTGCAGTTTAGAATGAAGTACGTGGCAGAGGGTTCATCGACCCGCTTTCAGGCTATTTGTCTAGCTTTTCGCGGTAGAAAAGCGCGCAGAGGGAAAACATCATTAAAATCTTCCCGTGTGGGCTCCGATTTCTCTTATTTTATTATGATTATCATTCCTCCCTATGTAGGTTGGCACTCTGAGGAGTGAAATCCTGACGGAGCGAAAAATGCCTTTGTTTTAATGATGCCACCACAATTCGCGGGGCAGATCCGTGGCATTCACCAGTCAAACTTCGCGATCGTAAAAAACGAAGAGCCCTACTTTGAACTTTTCCGACTCCTCTGTCAGTACAACTGATATGGATCCCACATCACACAGCAATATTCCTGAAGGGGGTGGATAAATGTAGAGTAACATGTCTCTTTAGTAGACCTGTTGCATTTTCTAACAGTTTTGCCAATATATCGCAGTCTTTTATTTACTTTCCCCACCACATCATGTACATGATCGTCCCAGTTTAAGTTATTCGTAATTGTAATCCCTAGATATTTAGCTGAATTAGGTGCCTTTATATTTGTGCATTTTACCTTGTAACCGAAATTTAGCAGTTTCGTTTTAGCACTCGTTTGCATGACTTCACATTATTCACTATTTGGAGTCCTCTGCCACTTTTCAGACCGTATAGATATTTTGTCTAAATTGGTTCGCAATTTCTTTGATCATATGACTTAATAAGACAGTAAATACACTATGTGATAAAAGGTATCCGAACACCCCCAAAACATACGTTTTTCATGTTAGGTGCGTTGTGCTGCCACCTACTACCAGGTACTCCGTTTCACCGACCTCAGTAGTCATTGGACATCGTGAGAGAGCAGAATGGGGCGCTCCGCGGACTTTGAACGTGGTCAGGTGATTGGATGTCACTTGTGTCATGCGTCTATGAGCGAGATTTCCACACTCCTAACCACCCTTGGGCCACTGTTTGCGATGTGATAGTGAAGTGGAAACGTGAAGGGTCACGTACAGCACAAAAGCGAACAGGCCGACCTCGTCCGTTGACTGACAGAGACCGCCGACAGCTGAAGAGGGTCGTATTGTGTAATAGGCAGATATCTATCCAGACCATCACACAGGAATTCCAAACTGCATCAGGATTCACCGCAAGTACTATGACAGTTAGGCGGGAGGTGAGAAAACTTGGATTTCATGGTCGAGCGGCTGCTCACAAACCACGCATCACGCCGGTAAATGCCAAGCGACGCCTCGCGTGGTGTAAGGAGCGTAAACATTGGACGATTGAACATTGGAAAAACGTTGTGTGGAGTGACGAATCACGGTACACAATGTGGCGATCCGATGGCAGGGTGTGGGTATGGCGAATGCCCGGTGAACGTCATCTGCCAGTGTGTGTAGCGCCAACAGTAAAATTCGGAGGCAGTGTTGTTATGGCGTGGTCGTGTTTTTAATGGAGGGGGCGTGCACACATTGTTGTTTTGCGTGGCACTATCACAGCGCAGACCTACATTGATGTGTTAAGCGCCTTCTTGCTTCAAACTGTTGAAAAGCAATTCGGAGATGGCGATTACATCTTTCAACACGATCGAGCACCTGTCCATAAGGCACGGCCTTTGGCGGAGTGGTTACTCGACAGTAACATCCCTGTAATGGACTAGGCTGCACAGAGTCCTCACCTGAATCATACGGAAAACCTTTGGGATGTTTTGGGCCGCCGACCTCGAGCCAGGTCTCAACGACCGACATCGATAACTCTCCTCAGTGCAGCACTCCGTGAAGAATGGGCTGCCATTCCCCAAGAAACTTCCGGCCGCTTACTGAACGTATGCCTGCGAGAATGGAATCTATCATCAAGGCTAAGTGTGGGCCAACACCATATTGAAATCCAGCATTACCGATGGAGGGCGCCACGAAGGTGTAAGTCATTTTCAACCAGATGTCCGGATACTTTTGATATATTGTACAGAGTCAACTGCAAACAATGTAAGAGCGCTGCTCACATTGTCTCTAAACGTTTTTTGTAGATCGGTAAAAACAGAAGTCTAAAACAGTTACTATAGGATCACCAGATATTACTTCTGTTATACTTGAACTGCTTTCGTCAGTTACTACCAACTCTGGCTTTTCTGACGAGATATCACGAACCCAAGGGGGCAACTGAGACTATACTCCGTACTCATGTAATTTGACTAGAAGTGGCTTGTTACGAACGGTGTCAAAAGCCTTCTAATAATCCAAAAAGTATAGAATAAATTTGACATCCCCGTTGATAGTACCGACTCGTTTATGAGAGTAAAGAGCTATTTGTGTTTCACAACAACGATATTTTCTGAATCCATGTCGGCTGTTTTCAGGAAATCGTTTTCTTCGAGGTAACCCATAGCGTTCGAACACAGTGTATTTATAGCACGCTCCCCATCCCCTTACGATAGAGATTTTACTGGGCGTCATATCAAGGTATTTTGAATATTGGAGGTGAAGTTATTGTTATTCCAGTTAACAATATTAGTTATAATTTATTTGCGTTTGTATGAGTGTTCCGAGGGCAGACGAGAGATACCATATAGACAGTGTTGTTGTCACGTTACAGAAGTGTAGTCCATAAATTTTGCAGGTTTGTAGTTTTCGCCAAGATGACATTTTCCTTTGTAAGGGAGTACTTGAGGCTAGTATGAACAGCCCTTCGCGCTTGGATACAGCAAAGAAGCGCCAGAGAAGCGATCCTTACAATTCGAGGAAGGCAATGCTTGTCATCGTAGCTTTGTAGCAGACCGAAAAGTATGCCGAAGAGCAAGGCTAGGTTGCCCTCTGCGCAATCGTTTATCTGTAACCCCTAGATGTCAAATAAAGGCCACAAAGGACCCCTGCCTCTCTTGGACCTGACTGATTCCGCAGTCCAGACTTGTTTCTTTTTCTGGTACAGACGGTCTCCAGACTACGTGGTCCTACCGTTTAGGTTCCATGTGGAGATTAACTTAGTGCTACTGGCACATCAGGAGTCATCTAATAATGTGAGAGAATCAGCACATGGTCTTCTTCCCTGCCAGTTGCTACAATCGGACCTTCTAAAATAGTGATATCTACTCGTAATATTACGATCGGAAATGGACCACTGACGCCTCCACGCTAGCCTGCTGCTGTGCGCCATCATTAGACCATACCTCTCTCGCTCGATTTCTTCCTTTATTCAAAATGGTTCAAATGGCTCTAAGCACTATGGGACTTAACATCTGAGCTTACGCCGTTCCAGACTGAAGCGCCTAGAACCGCTCGGCCGCTTCGGCTGGCCACAAGACGAGGCGTAAAGCTTTGTGTCGTGCAGTCATAAAGAGCACACGAGTGGGCCTTCGGCTCCTAAAGCCCGTTAAATGAAGTTTCGTTACATGGTTCGCACGCTGACAGTCGTTGGTGGTCCAGCATAGAAATCTGCAGCAATTTGCGGAAGCGCTTCACTTCATGCTGAACGAGTCTCTTCAGTCGTCGTTGGTCCCGTTCCTGCAAGATCTTTTCTGGCCCCAACGATGTCGGTGGTTTGTTTTACCGGATACCTGATATTAACGGTACACTCGTGAAATGGTCGTGCGGGAAAATCACCACTTCATCGCTACCTCAGAGATTTTGTGTCCCATCGCTCGTGCGCCGACTGCAACAGCACGTTCAAATTCAGCCTTGATAACCTGCCACTGTAGCAGCAGTAACCGACCTAAGAACTGCACCAAACACATGTTGTCTTATTTAGGCGTTGCCGACCACAGCGCCGTATTCTGCCTGCCTACATAAACTGGAATACGCATGCCTATATCAGTTTCTTTGGCGCTTCAGTGTATATATCCATTTGTAACGCTACATTATTCCTTTGCCTGTTAAAAATTGAGATTCTTTGTATGTTGGTAGTGATAGTTTTAGTGAATATTTTAAAAAATTCTACGAGGAATGAACACATTAATAAGTGTTCATTCAGTACTAGTGCCGCAGTACAGATCAAAATCAGATACGTTTCACAGTAGACCAATCATGCCGCATGATTCGATTGGTCTAGGAAATGGCTTAATATCCGTAATACAGTTGTTTCGCTTCACCCATGCGAGAGTAGTTGGCTGGAGATATTTCGCTTAAGTTTGGCTAGTTAGAGTTGATTTCTGTATTTTGTAATTTACAGTGTGAGACGCGAAGACGTAACAGTTCTTTTTATTTCGTCAACAGGATACTGAAACGAGGTTTTCGGCATATAAAAGTACGAACGGAAATGAGTAATTTCGTTCCGTATTTAACTTTTTAATTCTTGTAACAACCGAGATACTGAAATATACAGGGTGGTCCATTGATCGGGACCAGGCCAAATATCTCACGAAATAAGCGTCAAACGGTAAAACTACAAAGAACGAAACTTGTCTAGTTTGAAGGGGCAAACCAGGTGGCGCTATGGTTGGCCCGCTGGATGGCGCTGCCATAGGTCAATCGGATATTAACTGCGTTTTTTTTAAATAGGAACCCCCATCCTTTATTACACATTCATGTAGTACGTAAAGAAATATAGATGTTTTAGTTGGACCACTTTCTTCGCTTTGTGGTAGATGGCGCTGTAATAGTCACAAACATATGGCTCACAATTTTAGACGGACAGTTGCTAACAGGTAGGTTTTTTTTAAAAAATGGCTCTGAGTACTATGGGACTCAACTACTGAGGTCATTAGTCCCCTAGAACTTAGAACTAGTTAAACCTAACTAACCTAAGGACATCACACACATCCATGCCCGAGGCAGGATTCGAACCTGCGACCGTAGCGGTCTCGCGGTTCCAGACTGCAGCGAATCGAACCGCACGGCCACTTTAAATTAAAATACAGAACGTAGGTGCGTTTGAACATTTTATTTCCGTTGTTCCATTGTGATACATGTACCTTTGTGAACTTATAATTTCTGAGAACGCATGCTGTTACAGCGTGATTACCTGTAAATACCACATTAATGCAGTAAATGCTCAAAATGATGTCCGTCAACCTCAATGCATTCGGCAACACGTGTAACGACATTCCTCTCAACAGCGAGTAGTTCGCCTTCCGTAATATGCATTGACAATGTGCTGCCGCATGTTGTCAGGCGTTGTCGATGGATCACGATAGCAAATATCCTTCAACTTTCCCCACAGAAAGAAATCCGGAGACGTCAGATCCGGCGAACGTGCGGGCCATGACATTCTGTCATGCAGTGAAACATCTTGTAGTAACATCAAATGAACACTACGTAGGAAATCAACACACATTGCACCATTTAGACTGCCATGGATAAAATGGGGGCCAATTATCTTCCCACCCATAATGCCGCACCAAACATTAACCCGCCAAGGTCGCTGATGTTCCAGTTGTTGCAGCCATCGTGGATTTTCCGTTGCCCAATAGTGCATATTATGCCGGTTCACGTTACCGCTCTTGGTGAATGACGCTTCGTCGCCAAATAGAACGCGTGTAAAAAACCTGTCATCGCCCCGTAATTTCTATTTTTGCCCAGTGGCAGAACTGTACACGACGTTGAAAGTCGTCGCCATGCAATTCCTGGTGCATAGAAATATGGTAAGGGTGCAATAGATGTTGATGTAGCACTCTCAACACCGACGTTTTTGAGATTCCCGATTCTCGCGCGATTTGTCTGCAACTGATGTGCGGATTAGCGGCGACAACAGCTGAAACACCTACTTGGGCTGCATCATTTTTTGCATGTCATGGCTGACATTTCACATGTGGCTGAACACTTCCTGTTTCATTAAATAACGTAACTATCCGGCGAACGTTCCGGACACTTGGATGATGTCGTCCAGGATACCGAGCAGCATACATAGCACACGCCCGTTGGGCATTTTGATCACAATAGCCATACATCAACACGATGTCGACCTTTTCCACAATTGGTGAACGGTCCATTTTATCACGGGTAATGTATCACGAAGGAAATACCGTCTGCACTGGCGGAATGTTACGTGATACCACGTACTTATACGTTTGTGACTATTACAGTGCCATCTATCACAGAGCAAAAAAAGTGGTCGAAGTAAGAAATTTATATTTCTTTACGTACTACACGAATATGTAATAAATAATAGGGGTTTCTATATAGAAAAACTCAGTTGATACCCGTTTGACCTATGGCAGCGCCAATTAGCTGGCAACCATAGCACCATCTGATTTCCCCCCTTCAAGCTAGACGAGTTTCGTTCTTTGTAGTTTTTTTCGTTTGATGCTTATTTCGTGAGATATTTGGCCCTGTCACTATCAATCCTGTACGTATGAGGATAGCCACTGCGACAGAGTCGAAACGTTCGAAATGGTTCAAATGGCTCTGAGCACTATCGGACTTAACATCTGAAGTCATCAGTCCCCTAGAACTTAGAACTACTTAAACCCAACTAACCTAAGGACATCAGACTCGTCCATGCCCGAGGCAGGATTCGAACCTGCGAACGTAGCGGTCGCGAGGTTCCAGACTGAAGCGCCTAGAATCGCTCGGCCACACTCCCGGCGCGCTCGAAACGTCAATTTGTTTTTATTCTTTAAGCATTTTATAAGATGACGCTGTAGCACATCAGGAAGAGTGTCAGTCAGTTTGATACTCGCGGTCTACGTACTGTAAAATGTTAGTCTGATTTGGTCCAACAGTGCATCTTGAGATCGACGACCCAAAAGGTTGTTACGGTCGTACGAAAGACGATTTGTTGGGAAGCATTTTATGATTGAGGCTGGTAATTTTGATGTATCACTTACGATGTTTACCTTTTGTTTTCACTTCTACTAGTTTTAATTATGTTGAAGGAAAGACTTTTACCTTCAAAGAGACAGAGCATTGAGTTTAAAAATTGCGACCTGTAGACTGTGCTGTAGCCTATGGCACACTTGTTCTGTACGGTGGTTGGTACCTCAGGAAATGAATGACCGCTGATCGAGGCAAAACTTTGCCGACTCATGTTTGCTACGAGACAAAATAAAAAGTGTTTAGCCCGACTGGAGCGCAAACACACCATACTGTGGAACGTCCTCGCGTACAAAGCATTACAAACGTGAGCTGCGACAACGGGTGGTGATTTTCGCTCTCCTGCGGTTGCAGGCCCTGTCAGCGCTGTGCTGCTGCGGTTGAGGCCACGCCGGTGACATAGGGGCCTCCCGGCCGTTGTCTGCATTGAGTCCGGCGCCGTGCGGGAAGTCGAAGCTCTCTTTCACGAGCGGACGCGGCGGCGAGCAGCCTGTGGACCCGACTGAAAGGGAGAGGGAAAGGAAAGAGGCGGGAAAGGGAAGAGAAGGCAAAGAGAGCAAAAGGCCGGCTGCCGGACCGGTTCCGGCTGGCTCGGCCACAAAGCGCCTCCGGTACAGCAGCGAAACTGCAGCCGGTGTGCTTCGATTGGCGGCGCGCCAGAAGCCGTCTCCACCGCCTCATAGCCTTTCACGGTTACGGCTCATTCTGCAACGTGACCGCCAGATGTATTTTATGGCACTGTTAGTGATGTAAGCACATTTTTAAAAAGATTTGTCGCCCGCTCCCCCTCCACCACAAGGAGACATCTCACCAATGCCGCATCTAGGCATGAAAACGGCTTCAAAGTCAGTGAGGAACAAAGTCTGTCAAAGGGTGGAACAGCATCCCCAGCTGTGTGGTTTGTGAAGAAGAGCTCACTGGCCAAGTATCTGCCCTGCATGAGCCCAAGGCATCGAATTAATTTCCTACTTGTGGCGTGCGTACTGTAAGGCCTTCGGTACACACACCATCAGATTATTTGACTTGTGGCTCTAACGAAGTAGGCGAGTGTCAGCAATATGTCTCGTGATCTCAATGGTGGCGTGTTTATCTTCTGCCGTTAGGTCAGATGATAGAAATGCCACTTGCACACTTAGAGTAGCAGATTGACGGTGACCAACTTTAAACAGAACTTGATTAATTTTCACACACATTTATTAAAATAATAACAAGCATGAACCTTACTTAACTTGATTCTGGATGCTGTTTACAATTGACAGTCTGAAGTTCCTTTGGTCTTGGTACATTAATCTTATTCTCACATATCTCTGATATTTGACAAAAGTGTCTATACATTTATCTTCATGCCTATGTACAGGAATATGATAATCTTCTTAGGTGCAGACTGAAACTTGACTATAGACTGGTGCAGACAAATGCAGACTGGTGCAGACAAATGCAGACTGACCAATTGGAGGTCTGTACACTCGTTGTAATATCTCGCGCTTTCATGTATCACTGCGCGAGTGTGATCCGCGAGGAGAAAAGATTCTACGTTAGCAGCAATCTCATTGGCTGCGTTGCATATTAATACGCGGATCGGCGGAAGCAGAATTTGGTCCGTCTCTAAGGCAGTGCCATCTCGTAGTGCAGAGACGGACGAGTGCTGCGCCCGTGCTGCTGTGCTTAGCGGGGCGCGCTCTAGTGGGAAAGTTGTGTACGTGCTGACTATGCAGAACTATGTACACAACACTACTTCAGCTATAATTCGACCGTGTCTACACGATCGCTAGGGAGTAGATAGACTGAGGAAAAAGTGTGTAGCACAAACGCACTGTGCAAAACATAATTTTAAACTAAGGACAACCACAGCTAAAATGCACTTAATCGCCAAAGAAACTAGTATAGGCATGCGTATTCAGATACAGAGATCTGTAAACAGGCAGAATACGGCGCTGCGGTCGGCAACGCCTATAGAAGACAAAAAATATGTGGCGTAGTTGTTAGATCGGTTACTGCTGCTACAATGGCAGGTTATCAACATTTATGGGAGTTTGAACGTGGTGTTGCAGTCGATGCACGAGCGATGGGAGACAGCATCACCGAGGTAGCGATGAAATGGGAATTTTCCCGTACAACCATTTCAAGAGTGTACCGTGAATATCAGGAATCCGGTAAAACATCAAATCTACGACATCGCTGCGGTCGGGAAAAGATCCTGCAAGAACGGGACCAACGACGACTGAAGATGGTGGCAGATGTCCAACCCTTCCCCAAATTGTTTCAGATTTCTATGCTGGTCCATCAACAAATGTCAGCGTGCGAACCATTCAACGAAACATAATCGATAAGGACCTTCGAAACCGAAGTCCCACTCGTCTACCCTTGATGACTGCCGACAGAAAGCTTCAAGCCTAGCCTGTGCCCGTCAGCACCGACATTTGACTGTTGATGACTGGAGACATGTTGCCTGGTCGGACGAGTCTCGAGCGGATGGATGTGTACGGGTATGGAAACATCATCATCCATCGATGGATCCTGTATGTCAGCAGGGGACTATTCAGGATGGTGGAGGCTCTGTAATGGTGTGGAGCGTATGTAGGTAGAGTGATATGGGACACCTGAGTCGTCTAGATACGACTCTGACAGGTGACACGTACGTAAGCATCCTGTCTGATCACTAGCATCCATTCGTGTCCACTGTGCATTCCAACGGACGTCGGCAATTCCAGCAGGGAAATGCGACAACCCACGAGTCCAGAATTGCTGCACAATGGCTCCAGGATCACTCATCTGAGTTTAAACACTTCCGCTGACCACCAAACTGAACGTTTTTGAGCATATCTGGGATGCCTTGCAACGTGCTGCTCAGATGAGATCTCCATCCCCTCGTCTTATGGATTTAAGGACGGTCCTGCTCTTCCCTCCGGCACTACTTCAGACATTATTCGAGCCCATGCCACGTCGTGTTGCTGCACTTATCCGTGCTCGCGGGGACCCTACACGGTATTAGGAAGGTGTAGCAGTTTCTTTGGCTTTACAGTGTACTTCGTTCATCATTAAGAATAAACCTGATGTAAACAAACACAAACGCGGTGATTGGCCAGTAACTGTAGCAGATGCGGTGTTGTTACAGTCTTGGAAGTAAGTCCTTATGTATTAGGTATATTATTATTATGTTACTGTAAATGAACTTTAAGATATTTTAATGTATTAACAACCACCAACATTGCTCTCAACCGTACTTCAGCTCTATAGTTTTCATTCCAAAAGTCGTGTACCGTCGTAGTCTCCGTAATCGATAGTTGTACTCTGATGGTCGCGCTGTTAGTACGTGTTCTGAAAATAGCTGATGCTGCTTCCTGCTCCGTCGCGAAACATGCGCGTGAAACAACGTTAAACATGGTGGGAAGCAGCTTGTTCTTAATTGTTTCCCAACTTTATAGAGAAAATCAGCTATAAATTTTACCGAGGGACTTTATAAAGTTAAGGAATCTTTGTAAACGAGCTACGCGGGCTAATCGGCTGCGTTGGAGTCTTGTATTCTGCGAGTTGGGTTCAGATCTCGCTGTGCTTGTGGTTTCTTTCTCATTCAGATAATTACGTCGTTTAAATATGAGATTCGAAAAAATATACTTATTAAAACATATCAAATTATCATTATTTATGAAAACGCCCGTCCTTGTTTTCTAATTAAATATCGCACGCAAAATGTGCATTGCAATTATAAGTCCTTCATAGTGTGCATTGCAATGATAGATTCTTAATTATCGATATGTTTCCGTCAGCCGGCCGCGGTGGTCTAGTGGTTCTAGGCGCGCAGTCCGGAACCGCGGGACTGCTACGGTCGCAGGTTCGAATCCTGCCTCGGGCATGTATGTGTGTGACGTCCTTAGGTTAGTTAGGTTTAAGTAGTTCTAAGTTCTAGGGGACTGATGACCACAGAAGTTGAGTCCCACAGTGCTCAGAGCCATTTGAATTTTGTTTCCGTCATCAGTCTTCTAATTGGTTCGATGCGGCCCGCCACGAATTCCTCTCCTGTGCCAACCTCTTCATCTCAGAGTAGCAAATACCTCCTCAATTAATTGCTGAGTGTATTCTAATCTCTGCCTTCCTTTACAGTTTTTATCCTCTACAGCTTCCTCTAGTACCATGGACGTCATTCACTGACGTCTTAGAGATGTTCTATCATCTTGTCTCTTCGTCTTGTCAGTGTTTCCCTCAAATTCCTATTCTCTCCCATTCTCCGTGAACCTCCTCATTCCTTACCTTACCAGTCCACTTAATTTTCAACGTTCGTCTGCAGCACCACATCTAAAATGCTTCGATTCTCTTCTTTTCCAGTTTTCGTACAGCCCATGTTTCACTATCATACAATGCTGTGCTCCAAACGTACATGCTCAGAAATTTATTTGGTAAATTAAGGGCTACGTTTGATATTAGTAGACTTCTCGTGGCCAGGAATGCCCTTTTTGCCAGTCCTAGTCTTCTTTTGATGTCCTTGCTCCGTCCGTCATTGGTTATTTGGCTGCTAGGTAACAGAATTCTTTAACTTCATCTACTTCGTCACCATCAATCCTCATGTTCAGTTTCTTGCTCTTCTCATTTCTGCTGCTACTCATTACTTTCGTATTTCTTCGATTTAATCTCAATCCATAGTCTACTCCCATTATACTGCTCATTCCATTCAGCAGATCACATAATTCTTATTCTCTTTCAGTGAGGATAGCAATGTCATCAGCGAATCGTATTATTTATATCCTTTCGCCCTGAATTTCACTTCCACTCCTGAGCCTTTCTTTTATTTCCATCATTGCTTCTCCGATATATAGATTGAACTGTAGGGGTGAAAGACTACGTTCGTGTATTGCACCTTTTCCGATCTGAGCACTTCGTTCTTGGTTTTTCACTCGTATTATTCTATCTTGGCTGTTGTACATGTATATTTTCCGTCCCTCCCTATAGATTCCCCCTATTTTGCTCAGAATTTCGAATATCTTGCACCATTTTACGTTCTCGAACACTTTTCCCACGTCAGTAAATCCCATGAACGTATCTTGATTTTTCTTTTGTCTTGCTTCCTTTATCAACTGGAAAGTCAGAATTGCCTCTCTGGTGCCTTTACCTTTCTTAAGACCAAATCGATCGACATTTAACAGAGCCACAATTTTCTTTTCTATTCTTCTGTATATTCTTTCCGCAACTTGGACGGATGAGCTGTTAAGTTGACTGTGCGAGAATTCTCGTTCTTGTCAACTCTTGCAGTCTTCGGAATTGTGTGGATGATTTTTTTCTGAAAGTCAGATTGCAAATCTCCAGTCTCATATAGTCTACACACGAACGTGAATAGTTGTTTTGTTGGCACTTCCCCCCAATGATTTTAGAAATTCTGGTGGACAGTTATGTATCCCTTCTGCCTTATTTGATCTTAAATCTTCCAAAGCTCTTATAAATTATGATTCTAATACTGGATTGTGTTACCTCTTTCCTGTCGACTCCTGTTTCTTCCTCTGTCGCATCAGACAAATCTTCCCCGCTAAAAGAGGCCTTCACTGTATTTCCAGCTGTCCGCTCTCTCCTCTGCATTTAAGACTGCGATTCCCGTTGCATTCATAATGTTACAACCTTAGCTTCTAATTTCATCGAAAGTTGTTTTGACTTTCCTATATCCTTTCAACAATCATTTCTTGTTCTATTTCTTCAAATTTTCCATGCAGCCATTTCATCTTAGCTGCCCTGCACTTCCTACTTATTCCATTCCTCAGCGATTTGTATTTCTATAATCCTGAATTTCCCTGAACATTTTTGTACTTCCTTATTTAATGAGTTTCACACAGTGGTTACACAGAGTAATGTAATGGTTACAGAGGAGATAAATCGTAAATCTGAACTGCTGCTGTGTGCCCGATGGACCACCTACGTAATCGTTTTGGGCCGTTTTTCCATTTCCTGTTCGTTGCTGCCGTAGCTGTCGCATTTACTGGGCACTGCACGTTTTCATATTCCGTTATTTTGTAACTTTGAATTGCAGACCGATTTTCAATTATATTCCGGCCAATATATTAATCGTCTCACTTTGTATCCTACCACGGTTTCGGAAGCTCTTCACGATGACACCCGAATTGATTTCCCAGCTAAACGCATTCCTCGCCACTCCAATTTATAACCTTACACAAAGCTAATACGTAACAATCACAAGCATGCGCCTGTATTAATACGATGGCGTCACGGGCAAAACGTATACCTTGTGACGAACACGTTCAGACATGATCTAACACTTGTGGGCCCGACCTTTGTTTGCACATTATTGCAGTTGTTAGCGATTTAAATTTGAATGTATTATGTCCCACAGGAATGTTCAGGTGACTAGTGAATACACGTTTTCACGTCCCAAAAGGCAAATGAATTCATTAATTCTTTGACCATTAATGGCTCAAATGGTTCAAATGGCTCTGAGCACTATGTGACATAACTTCTGAGGTCATCAGTCGCCTAGAACTTAGAACTAATTAAACCTCACTAACCTAAGGACATCACACACATCCATGCCAGAGGCAGGATTCGAACCTGCGACCAGAGCGGCCGATCGGCTCCAGACTATAGCGCCTAGAACCGCACGGCCACTCCGGCCGGCCTGACCACTAATGTCTGTGTGTGATACTAAGAAGGCAGTTTTATTCAAATGTGAACAGCCTTGTGAAGAAAATCCCAAAGAGGTTCATTTCGTGCACAGCGGTTCGGTGTGTGTCCACTGCTGAGCCGGCTACAAATTTTGACAAATTATATCGACACATGATATTACTCCGAGAATAAATTCCTGTTTGGTAATTTATTTACATTCTTTGCGCTCATATTTGGTGGAAATTTTTTGCCGCATCACGTAAATAACTTCTGCATATTTGTCCGCAGCTCGTGGTCGTGCGGTAGCGTTCTCGCTTCCCGCGGCCGTGTTCCCGGGTTCGATTCCCGGCAGGGTCAGGGATTTTCTCTGCCTCGTGACGACTGGCTGTTGTGTGATGTCCTTAGGTTAGTTAGTTTTAAATACTTCTATGTTCTAGGGGACTGATGACCATAGATGTTAAGTCCCATAGTGCTCAGAGCCATTTGAACCTTCTGCATATTTGCTTTGCTGTGAATCCAGTTTCCCGCATTCTGTCGTGGTGACATACCCTGCGAAGTAAGAATTACATATTTCCTTGTCCGTTACGGAACTGCTTTCACTCTAGATCCGCAGCCCGGGGATGCTCGTAAGCTTCTAGTTGTCCAACATAGCGCGGCGCAACCCCATGCGGTTGTAAGTGACACTTGAAAAATACTGGAAAGAAGGTGTCTGACTTGCTGTCATAGGCCTCTTTCAGGTGTCTGGTATGAAAACTGTAGCTTCTTCGTCACAGCAGCTCTATAATACATGTTCATACTAGGAAAGGAATGACTATTATCTACTAATAGCCTGAACGCATACTTTTGTAAAAATAAGATTGTTTTCTTTAATTAATAATTTAATAATCACTACGAGTATGTACTCTACATCTCTAATCGATTTAAAAGTGGAATAACAGAATTATTGCCTCATATCTGTGGTCTTTCAAAACTCGCAAACGTTATTTTTTGACTGAGCGAAAATGTTGACGGCCAGCCGGCCGCTGTGGCCGAGCGGCTCTAGGCGCTTCAGTCTGAAACTGCGCTGCTGCTATGGTCGCAGGTTCCATGCCTCGGGCATGGATGTGTGCGTGTCCGTATGTTAGTGAGGTTTAAGTAGTTCCAAGTGTAGGGGACTGATGACCTCAGATGTTAAGTCCCAAAGTGCTTCGAGCCATTTGAACCATTTTTGTTGATGGGTAGTTGCCACAGGTAAAGTTCAGCCATAGACATTGCTCGTCCTAATCGCCAGTTACTAACGTCAAACGCATATAAGTCCATTTATCAAGCGGTATTTAACACAAACCGCTTTACGGAAGTGTGCAAATAATATCGATACAGCGACTTCTTCATTGCTCTAATTTCAAAGCTGTGTAGAAATCAGTCCATCAGATGTGAATAGTGGCTAAAATGTTTAAGTTGCAATGGTCAAAATGCAAACCAAGTTGTTACAATTTTGACTTCACAACATACTAAAATTTGAAAATTGTTAGTAGAATTCAAAAGGTACTTTATCTACACTTTTTACCAAATTGTATGTATGACTAGTCATTACTGAATTGCCTCATTTCTAATTATATGTGGGAACAGTATTCCTGATGAAAGAGTTTTTACGTCAGTTTCCAACCGTAAAATACTACGCAAAAGATCTAAATTCTGAAACCCTCACTTAACTTTCTTCAGAGTTAGTCAAACGTTAGTTCGCTTCAGTTGCTTTTTTTTTTTTTTTTTTTTTTTTCTCCTTCCTTCTTCAGTATTCTGACTTGGTCGACCCGCCATGACCTCCAAACTTGTGCCAAAGTCTTCATTTCAGAATAGCAGTTGCATGCAGTGTCCTTAATTATTTGTTGGAAATATTCCAATCTCAATCTTGCTCTATGGTTTTTTTCTGCTCTACAGCCTCCTCTAGAAGCATCGATGTTATGACTGAGAAATTTTCAGATCTCAGCTGCATACATGCACTGCATTAAACGCAAGGGCGACATGTGAAAATTTGTAGCTGATTGGTACTCGAAGGGGGATGTGCCACTTCCATAGAACGCTTGCCTTGACCACCTCGACCTCAAGATCACGCCTCGGTCCAGCCCAAACACTCACCTTCCGCACCCAGCAGATGTAGTGTCCTCTGTCCATTATTCACTATTTGCTCGCAACTATTCAGTTGAGTCCCCCAAGGGTTCGGACGTGTGAGTGCATCTGCGCATAGCCGAATGAACAGACGCCACACGTATTAATAAGAACCATGAAAGTTATTCCCGGATGTCTTTACACATGTCCTATCATCCTGTCTCTCCATCTTGTCGATTCCTCGTAGAATTTGCGGAGAACAGCTCATTTATTGTCTTCTCCGACCTAATTTTCTACATCCCTCTGCAGCACCACGTAAACGCTTCGATTCCCTTGTTTGCCAGTTTCCCCACAGCCAGTATTTTCTTCCACACGATAATGTTCCACAAACACTCGTTCGACCTATACTTGAGTATTGCTCATCAGTGTGGGATCCGTACCAGGTCGGGTTGACGGAGGAGATAGAGAAGATCCAAAGAAGAGCGGCGCGTTTCGTCACTGGGTTATTTGGTAACCGTGATAGCGTTACGGAGATGTTTAATAAACTCAAGTGGTAGACTCTGCAAGAGAGGCGCTCTGCATCGCGGTGTAGCTTGCTCGCCAGGTTTCGAGAGGGTGCGTTTCTGGATGAGGTATCGAATATATTGCTTCCCCCTACTTATACTTCCCGAGGAGATCACGAATGTAAAATTAGAGAGATTAGAGCGCGCACGGAGGCTTTCAGACAGTCGTTCTTCCCGCGAACCATACGCGACTGGACCAGGAAAGGGAGGTAATGACAGTGGCACGTAAAGTGCCCTCCGCCACACACCGTTGGGTGGCTTGCGGAGTATCAATGTAGATGTAGATGTAGAAGCGATCATCTTCAAAAATTAAGGCTTATTTTCAAGGACTGTCCTCTTTTTGTGTGTTTTAGTCTGCTTTTTATCTTCCCTTATCTTCATCCGTCATACGTTCTTTTGTTTCCAAGGCAGTAGAATTTCTTCACTTCGTCTCCTAATTTTGATATTAAGTTTGTCGATAATTCCACTCCTATTGCTCCTCATCACATTCATCTTTCTTCTGTCTACCGTCAATCAGTATTGTGTACCTATTACACTTTTCATTCCGTTCAACAGGTCCTGCAGTGTTTACCTCAAACCTATCTTCCTCCATTGTGCACTGTCGAACGCTTCTTCTAGGTCGACAAATCTTTTCGACATCTCTTGGTTTTTCTTAAGTCTTGCTTACGTTATAAAGCGTAGAATCAGAACCACCCCTTTTGTGCCTTTACTTTACCGAAAGCGAACTTCTAACAGGTCCTCAGTTTTCTTTTCTGATTTGTTATTCCCCTCAGAAAATTTGACGTATGAGCAGTCAAACTGATTTTTCGATAGTTCCCTCACTTATCAGCCCTTCATATTTTCAGAATTGCATGGATGATATTTTGCTGAAAATTTGATGGTGCATCTCAGCCTCACTGACTCTACCACTACTCACCAGCTTCAACAGTTGTTTCGTTCCCACTTCCCAAATTATTTTATAAATTCAGAAAGAATGACGTCGTTCCCTTGTGCATTATTTGAACTGAATTCTCCCAAAGCTCTGATAAAATCTCCCCTAATACTATGTCCCCTTTTATCTTATGGGCCAACATTTCTTCTTTGATCACTTCATGAGATAGTTCTCCCTCTCGCAGAGGCCACCAATGTACTCTTTCGTACTACCTCCTCTCCTGTCTGCGTTTAACGGTGTTCATCTTGCGCTCTCAAAGTTGACACCTTCTAATTTCACCAATAGTTACTTTTTCTGTTCTATACGATAATTCTGTCCTTCCAACGGCCATTTCTTTTTCGATCACTTCTTATATCGCCTGGAAGGTAGTATAGAAGCATAGAGAAATAGAAGGAACTTATTTCACAGTAGCGAAGATGAAGAAATGGTCATTGCTTAGAGTCCATGTTTACTAGGATTTTTGCTTCGAATAGTTGTTTCTGTGATATCCGTGATACTGACCATTCCTCCTGGTACGCCCTATAAAATCCCAAACTTTGCTAAATTCTTCTCGATGTCTTCATCGTATTCAAATCTGATGCCGCAACCTACATAGCTTAAATGTTTGATCTGTTGTGTTATTTAATTGTTAATCATAATTTTTCCATGTTCAGGCTGTTTTCCTACAACAGCCATTGTTTTCGTCTTGTTTGCTGAAATTGTCAAATGCTACTCTTCACAAATCTCACCTGATAAATGTATTTCCCTTTGTAGGTCATCTTCATTTTCCACCAGTAATATGGTGTCGTCTGCGCATTGAAGGCAACTTAAGCAGGAAAGTTTGTTACTTTTTAATTATCTCCTTCCATTTGCCGATTTCATCATGTAAAAGGATCTAGAGACATTATTTACCCCCTAAATACAACTCCCGTGTGGGATGCGAAGACAAGATTAGCGTGGTTGAGAGGAGGAGACCAAACAACGAGGTCATCGGTCCCATCGGATTAGGGAAGTATAGGAGAGGAAGTTGGCCGTGCCCTTTTAAAGAACCGCCATTTGCCTGAAACTATTTAGGGAAATCACGGAAAACCTAATCAGGATGGCCGGACGCGGGTTTGAACCGTCGTACTCCCGAATGCTAGTCCAGTGTGCTAACCACTGCGCGACATCCCCCGGTGACAAATTAGACTAATTACAACACGACAGAGACTTAAAAGCAGTCATTTTTCCGGTGGCCCATACGCGAATTGGACGGCAGGAGACCCCAACTGTGGTAACATACTAATTACATTCTGCAAAAGAATCACAGTTGTTTTCAGAGATATCTAGGTTTCCAAGGCAGATCTCTAGATGATAATATTAAGGCTTTCGATAATATTGATGGATAGAAACTGTGTAGAATGATGAAGAAGAGAGGATATCCACAACACCTAATAAACGTTTTAAACAGTCTTTAAAAAGCACAACCATAATTTTAGTTATAAATGGTACTATTGTGGCGTTTCTTACGTTTTCTGTTGCTACGTTTATTGCACGGTACAGGAAGATTTAGTTATGGGGGGCTAGCGAGTAGGTATGGTCACAAGGCAGATTCGTCGAACGACGCGCCAGATGGTCTCAAAGCGTGAGAACTGCCGGCAGAACAAGAGCCACATCGTACTGGAGCAGAGACAGTGTCGGTTCCCGTACTACGATGTGCGCAAAGTAGCGAATCTTCTATTACTTATATTTACTGTTGCAATATTTATACATATCTCCAACCATATGAATGACGTTTCTTACAATAATAATTTCAATATTACTCAGCTCGTCAGGAAATGCTAACTACAGATTTTAAATACTATCAGTGCTTACCGACGGAAAGGATGGACCAGTGACAGGTGCGCTCTGCGACAGCAGGTGCCAAACTCTTAAGATAGCTCCTCACTACTAGTCGACGATCTGTTTCCAAGGAAGTAATTCATGAATACGTGTCATATAAATACAGTTTGTTGAAGAACTGCCTTGGTGTTGTGTTAACCTAAGGCAGTCTACGACAGGTTTTCGAGGTGACAAGAGGCGAACTAGTTTAAGTGCACATCCGCGTAAAGACGGCATTAATTACTAAAGTTTCCTCAGAAAAATTAATTGTGCGAACTCATTTTGATTCTAAGATCATGTGAAGCATTTTGTAACTTTTGCGGTGCTCAGGAACTATTAATTAATGATTGAGAATCTTGTTACGAATATTAACGATAGACCGCATCTAGAAATATTTTTACTGTTTGCGGTTAATGAAATAAAGCAAAATTAGTTGGCATCCTAACATTTTACTGTTATTTTTATGCTTATCATTTAAACCTACAGACTTGTCTCATTATTATGCACTGTTAATTGCACAAACGTTAGAGCTCGCGACCGACGGAGAAGTGACCAAATGCGACAACATCTACGAGACGCGAGGTAAGAAAGTTATCTACAATTCAGTTACGAGAAATAGGGCGAGGATGCGCAGGACTTCTATCTGTACATAATACGTATCACCAGAGTGCGACCCCGTATGGTGGCAGACCGTATTTCTAACATTCATTCCCCTGTCTGCTGTGACAGTGTATACTGTAACCACAAAAGAAAGGAACTAGAGAAGGGCGCAGCATTTCACCCAGGTTCGTTGACAAATTGTAATTAGTATGTTACCACAGGTAGGGTTTCGTTTAGTCCCATTCGCCTGAGGGACGCTGGAAGAGTGACTGCTTACAAATCTCTATCGTGTTGGTCGTGTTGTAATTAGTGTAATCCTTTCACACCCCCTACGAGAATTATATCTAGAGGGATAAAAAATATCTCTTGATCCTTTATTCAGTACTGGTTTTCGAAGCATTTTGAGGCTTTCGCAGGCTAACTGGGGTCTGTATTGTAATGTTTGCCAGTTTTGTTTTTAGTACCTCCGCGACTCACTCCCGTTAGTAAAACAAGCCTGTGACCATTCATACTGCCCTTCATTGTATACGTACGATGTCCCCTGTTAACGCTATTTGTTATGTTTCCCACACAATTGGACAATATTCCAAAATAGGACTCCCAAATAATTTGTTAGCAAATACACAAAAGTAATTTGTAATCAATCCCCTTTGTAGACTGTATTTTCCCAGTATCCTGCCAATGAATGAATGTTTGTCACCTACTTCACCTACGATTGATCCCATATGATCATTTTACTTCCTGTCCCTACAGATTGTTACACCCAGCTATTTTTGCGAGAGAACTGATTCTAGTTGTGACTCATGTATGTTGCAGCAATAGGATACTACTTTTCAACGTTTTATGAAGTACAAAATTTAATATTTCTAGAGATTTAATAAAGGAAGTTGCCAACATTTTCACTGCTTTTAAGTATCATCATGATCTGACACGATATCTGTCCAGGCTTTTAGAAATAGTACTTCACTATAGATAACTGCATACTCTCCAAAACATCTGAGACCAGTACCAATAATGTCTGCAGGTTATTAGTATACAATGTGTAACGTACAAATGCTTCCTCAAAGTCCTTGGTATTGTTCCATCCGATTCCCAGTAGATTTTCTCCTTAACAGCATCTGGTACTAGTGATGAACATCAGTTCTAGTTTACCTTTGATTTAAAGAACCACACTGAAGATCAAAATAGTATTCATTTAATTTAATTGTTCACCTTTTTGATGATTTTGAGCATGATTATGTACTTCAACCAGAAATGTTAAGCAGCTTCTCCTACAAATCGTCTGATTATCTAGAGTCAACGAGTACAGAATCCTGTTAACTGCATACAGATAGCAATAGTTGTTACAAACTGGCTTTTATTGTTAAAAATGTAAAAAACTGGTACTCTACGTTAAATTACATTCTGGCCATATTGGTGTAAAACTGGTTTTAATAAAAACGGGAGGTATTTAGTATAAACAAACAGCAGCACTTTATTAAAAGTAGCTGCCTTTCTGCCGGTTACACTATATTAATTCTAGCCAGAGTGAACTCAATATTTTATATTTGTTCACTGGTATTGCTGTTGTATTGTTATTGTAGTTGTTGTGGTCTGCAGTTCAAAGAGAGTTTTCATGCAGCTCGCCACATCAGTCATGCCTGCTCAGGCTTTCTAATCTCTGCATAACTAATGAACCCTACATCCGTTTGAACCTGTTTAATACAGTCAAGCCTAAAAATTTAACTCCCCACCCCCCTCTCCCCGTAGACTACCCTCCATTACTAAACTGATGGTTCCTTTATAGCTCAAAGTATGACATATCGACCAATCCCTTCTTTTAGTCAAGTTTATTTTATCACCATTTCAATTCAGTGTCTCCTTATTTGTTATCCGATCTACACATACACTCCTGGAAATGGAAAAAAGAACACATTGACACCGGTGTGTCAGACCCACCATACTTGCTCCGGACACTGCGAGAGGGCTGTACAAGCAATGATCTCACGCACGGCACAGCGGACACACCAGGAACCGCGGTGTTGGCCGTCGAATGGCGCTAGCTGTTCAGCATTTGTGCACCGCCGCCGTCAGTGTCAGCCAGTTTGCCGTGGCATACGGAACTCCATCGCAGTCTTTAACACTGGTAGCATGCCGCGACAGCGTGGACGTGAACCGTATGTGCAGTTGACGGACTTTGAGCGAGGGCGTATAGTGGGCATGCGGGAGGCCGGGTGGACGTACCGCCGAATTGCTCAACACGTGGGGCGTGAGGTCTCCACAGTACATCGATGTTGTCGCCAGTGGTCGGCGGAAGGTGCACGTGCCCGTCGACCTGGGACCGGAAAGCAGCGACGCACGGATGCACGCCAAGACCGTAGGATCCTACGCAGTGCCGTAGGGGACCGCACCGCCACTTCCCAGCAAATTAGGGACACTGTTGCTCCTGGGGTATCGGCGAGGACCATTCGCAACCGTCTCCACGAAGCTGGGCTACCGTCCCGCACACCGTTAGGCCGTCTTCCGCTCACGCCCCAACATCGTGCAGCCCGCCTCCAGTGGTGTCGCGACAGGCGTGAATGGAGGGACGAATGGAGACGTATCGTCTTCAGCGATGAGAGTCGCTTCTGCCTTGGTGCCAATGATGGTCGTATGCGTGTTGGCGCCGTGCAGGTGAGCGCCACAATCAGGACTGCATACGACCGAGGCACACAGGGCCAACACCCCGCATCATGGTGTGGGGAGCGATCTCCTACACTGGCCGTACACCACTGGTGATCGTCGAGGGGACACTGAATAGTGCACGGTACATCCAAACCGTCATCGAACCCATCGTTCTACCATTCCTAGACCGGCAAGGGAACTTGCTGTTCCAACAGGACAATGCACGTCCGCATGTATCCCGTGCCACCCAACGTGCTCTAGAAGGTGTAAGTCAACTACCATGGCCAGCAAGATCTCCGGATCTGTCCCCCATAGAGCATGTTTGGGACTGGATGAAGCGTCGTCTCACGCGGTCTTCACGTCCAGCACGAACGCTGGTCCAACTGAGGCGCCAGGTGGAAATGGC
The DNA here is from genome assembly GCF_021461385.2 of Schistocerca piceifrons. Lineage (NCBI taxonomy): Eukaryota > Metazoa > Arthropoda > Insecta > Orthoptera > Acrididae > Schistocerca > Schistocerca piceifrons. Next base: position 486,517,755 of record NC_060143.1, on the reverse strand, counting down.
ATGGCAAGCCGTTCCACAGGACTACATCTAGCATCTCTACGATCGTCTCCATGGGAGAATAGCAGCCTGCATTGCTGCGAAAGGTGGATATACACTGTACTAGTGCCGACATTGTGCATGCTCTGTTGCCTGTGTCTATGTGCCTGTGGTTCTGTCAGTGTGATCATGTGATGTATCTGACCCCAGGAATGTGTCAATAAAGTTTCCCCTTCCTGGGACAATGAATTCACGGTGTTCTTATTTCAATTTCCAGGAGTGTATGATCTTCAGCAATAAACTATAGCACCACATTTCAAAAGCTATTCTCTTCTTGTCTGAACTGTTTCTCGTCCGAATTTCACTTCCATATAGGGCTACATTCCTCGATAAACACCTTCACAAAAGACTTCTTAACATTTAATTTACATTAGATGTCAACATATACCTTTTTTTTCAAAAATAATTTTCTTGCTATTGCCAGTCTGCTTTTCATGTCCTCTCTACTTCGACCATCGACAGTTATTCTACGGCCAAAATAGCAAAAATTGTCAACCACTTTTAGTGTCTCATTTGCTAGTCTAATACCCTCAGCATCGCCCGATTCATTTCAACTACATTTTGTTACTTCCTTTTTACTTGTCTTGATGTTCATCTTGTAACCTCCTTTCAAGACATCTGTTCCGTTCAACCATTCTTCTGAATACTACTATGAAATAACATCTGGGAGAGACTATTTTTTTCTCAACTACCGCTTCTGTTTCATGTACTTCGACTCTTGTAGCTGCAGTCAGGTTTCTGTACAAGTTCTAGATACCCTTTAGCTCATTGTATATCGTTATATCGTTCCTACTACCCTCAGAATTTTGAAATTTATCTTACAGCCAACATTCTTAAAGTTTTCTCGAAATGAACAAATGCTATAACTTGTGTTTGCCTTTCTTCAGCTCTCCTCTATGGTAAAGTCAGTATCGCCTCAGTCGTTCCTACCTTCTTCTGGAAGCCTAAATGACGTTCCCCGAGATCTGCTTCTACCAGTTTTTCATTCTTTCCTCACTAATCTGCGTCGATATATTGCAATCAAGACTTAACTGAAAGCTCAGTAATATTAACATGTGTCAGCACTTTTCTTCTTTCCGTTTGGCGTTATTGCAGCCTTCTTCGGAATTATATCGTCATTCTCATGTATCTTGCACACCATATGGAATATTTTTCTAATCGTTGTCTCTTCCAATGATAGTACTTTAAACATAGCTGCGCTACAGCAACGGTTCCACGTAATCAGATTAAGAGCAGCCTACCAGTTGCAAAGGATAAAGTAATCTTTACCTAGGTTTCAATAGATATAAATCTATCTTCTTCAGAAGACGGCAGTATTATAATAACATGAAGTGATATGTCCTTATCGTTTTGACAAACATCTGCATAGTTTCATTAGTCACATAAAATATAGCCCTGAGAACAGGGTTTGTCAGACAAATAAAATAGGTACCTATTTTATTTGTCTGACAAACCCTGTTCTCAGGGCTATATTTTATGTGACTAATGAAACAATGCAGATGTTTGTCAAAACGATAAGGACATATCACTTCATGTTATTATAATACTGCCGTCTTCTGAGGAAGATAGATTTATATCTATTGAAACCTAGGTAAAGATTACTTTATCTTCCAATGATCCTAATAATTCTGAGAAAATGTCGTGTGCTCCAAGAGCCTCGTCTTGACGCAGGTCTTCCCATACTCTGTCAGATTCTTCAAGCAATATCACATCTGTCATTTCATCTTCATCTATTCGCTGTGACCTTTTCGTAATATTGGATGCAAGTTCATTCCTCTTGTAAATTCAGTGGTACGTAATTACAGTTTCAGTTCTCATCAGGAACATTCCGTTTATTAGCTTAAAACTTGACTCGTTCTAAACTGCTGAAGGTTCTTCTTAGAAATGCGATCTGTAGAGCGCGTTACATGATGTAACGATGACATTGGAATGTGTAAGCCTGTTATTCACACCTCCCATAAATCCACTGGAAGAGTCCAGTGCAGCAGCGGCCTCTGCGGAAGACGTCTTCAAGGAAAATTAATGTAAAGAAGTGTGGCATGAATGGCAGGAAGATCCGAAGGGCAGGCTCAGCCGCCATATTGGAAACGATTTTCCTACCCATAGCGGCCCCGGGCACCTTGCCGTCGCGAAGTATGAGTGCTGTGTAGGTAAGTGTATCTGTTAAGTGTAGATGACTGTGTGGTTGCGTGTGTAGTGAGTGTAAAGATCCTGATGCAGATAAGGAGTGAACGGAGAGGGTGAAACCCGATGCCGGCACATATGTTAGCCGTCTAGAGGAGCACATTGGGGTCCACCGAGTTTAATCCATCCGATGGACGTATAACGTCTAGAGTGTCGCATTCCCTTAGTTCATGAGACATTGGGGAGAGATTTGGAATTTATTCCAGGACATCGGCGCAAAGACCAGCGATCAGAGACTTTACCCCTCCCGTCCCACTTCCGTCAAGGCAAAGGGAAATTTCAATGAAATGAAAACCCTTAGCTGCTTACAGTCGTTGACATACGTCATCGGGGACAGATGAAAATGTGTGCCCCGACTAGGACTCGAACCCGGGATCTCCTGCTTACATGGCAGACGCTCTATCCATCTAAGCCACCGAGGACACAGAGTACAATGCGACAGCAGGGATTTATCCCTGGCACGCCTCCCGCGAAACCCACATTCTCAGCGTATTGTCGCGCACTACATTCGTAGTGTCCCCGCCCATTATACTCATTACTCGCGGCGCGTTGCCGATTCCCGTATGAGTTCGGGCACTGTTTGTGCATCCTCACAGAAGAAGAAGATGGTCAAGTGGCCGGTGTGCCTTAAATATATATATATATATATATATATATATATATATATATATATATATCTTAGTATATATAACGAGAAATTTGTCAATAGCAGCAACATACCTGTACTGTCACCCATGCAAAGACCGGTCATGCTCGACGGAAACTAACTTTTGCGATCTCACGTGAACACTTCGCCATGGCCGTTAGCTGTCTCCGTAGTGAGTCTCACAAATTACCAATGGCTTCTAATCAGCGATAGCACTTCATTACACAGGTGTGACGTCCGATTTATTCACTGTCTTAATAATAGAGACCGCTCTCCGAGATTGCTCTGTTTCTTCCGTGGGTACACAAGAGCAGATTGGGAAGAGGCCACTCACAAATACAGCGCGAGGTGGCCATTCCGGCCGCAACGAGACTCCTACTTGTACATGTGCGTAACATAAATCCCCAGAACACATGCCGGCCTCTGTGGCCGAGCGGTTCTAGGCGCTTCAGTCCGGAACCGCGCTACTGCTACGGTCGCAGGTTCGAATCCTGCCTCGGGCATGGGTGTGTGTGATGTCCTTAGGTAAGCTGGGTTGAGTAGTACTAAGTCTAGGGGACTGATGACCTCAGATGTTAAGTTCCATAGTGCTTAGAGCCATTTGAACCCAGAACATATACTTTTTCACTGTCACCGATGCAGAGCAGTACACCAGACACCAACACAGTACGACAATGGCATGATACGAGCAATAAAAGACAAACACGTGTGAGATATAATAAATAAAATCATTCATGATGACTCGAGGATAGTAAATGACGAATAGAGTCAGACTCGGCCTTATAACAGAACACTGCAACCCACACGAAGCACGTAAGACACCAGTTCCAATTCGTACAACACAGACGCAGTAGCAAAACACACACTCACTCAAGGAGCGAAGACTTTCACCAACACGTACCCTAGAAAACCTTATAGAATAATTTAACTGTGCTAGAATAAACAGTGTAATGCAATTAACCCTGTAAACCTGTTCTAGCTCAAGTATGAACTGCAGGCATATCCATCCCGTGGCCTTTATACCGCTGTTGGGATGTAACAATTGTAACTGAACAATTATTACATAAGCAACATAATAGGTAAAATTGAAGACACACAACACAAGAAACGAAGATTAATTAAGAACCCCAAGAAATAACATGTTTTACACTCACACACCACTGCCCTCTCCACAATGTACATTAAAGCTATAGCGTTTTCTAAATAGTGTTTAGGAACATTAATACGTAAATTAAACTGTAGCGAAACGGGACTGCAAGACTCGAAGTACTTCCGAGGCTTTCAGACCAGGCTGGCTCAGATAGGGTAACATTTCTCTCTCCCTCTCTTACTAACCAAGTCTTTCCTATCATTTGTCAGCATATGTTCTTAAAAGCTGGATATCTTTTTTGTGTTTTTTCTTTCAATTTCTAATGCACTGTCAATTTTTTATTACTTCCATTGTTGCTGGAAACAATAATAGATGTTTGTAATATGGAGCATGTTTTGTAATCTACATGAAATGCTGTAAAATGAACTACTTGTTAGAAAATGTAAGGCAACAGATCAGTAAATGAGCAATAAAACATATTAAAGTTCAAAATTCATCCCAGATTCATCCAGAATATATTGAAACGTCCCCTTAGAAGAATTATAAATGACTGTGCTTAAACTGACACACAACATTTTCAGCGCAACGCAGTCTGACTTTTAATAATCCCTACAAAAGAATGGCCCTGACTAACAATAACCTATACCTTTCATGAATCACTTACCTCACAAAAATCTTCGTTACTCAAACTACTTCAATACAGCGAGCGCCAATACTGCCAGCAAAATAAAAGATCCTAACTACTGAAGGCACTAACTACTGATAGGCATAGTTAGCAAATGAAAGATTTTGATAAAGAACAAACAATGTATTTACCTTAACAATGTTTAAAAGTCATAATATATATATATATATCAGTTCATGACATCCAGTCTTACAAATTTACTGTCTCTGATGGACACACGTCCAGATCATCCGCTCTCAAAACTCCGCCATCTCTCTCCCCACATCCACCACTGCTGGTGGCTCACCTCCAACTGCGCAACGCTACGAGCTGTTCACATCCAACTGCCCAACACTACAATAGCCAACAACAATGCAAACCAGCCACAGACTGCACACAGCACAGCCAGTGATTTTCATACAGAGCGCTACGTGGCGTTACCAATAAAAAGAAACCTGTACAGCTTACTTACAATATAAACTTATTGAAGTGCGGTTAGCGTTAAGTTATAATGGAGAATGTCAAGAACTTCGTGGCCATGATGCAACAGAACAACCAGAATCCAGAAAAACTCATCGAACGTAACGAAACGGAGGAGCTTCTACTGCATGGTCACGTGTACGTAGGTTGGTGTGTGTGTGGGTGGATGGTTTACAAGGTATACATCGCCAGTTACCCGGACTGATTTTGTTCATGGCCTATATGCGATGTCACCGTAGTAACTATGGTGGCAGTTGGATCTAAGAACTCTTAAACAACAGATGTGGATTTGACCTGTCATTTGTGAGCAGTCATGTTAAACAGTGGACGTGCAGCCGTAGTGTGTCAGTGTTGTGTCACAAATCACAGTGGAGCAAATCTCTGAATCAAATGTTCAAGACATTCTTCAGACTGCAGGTTCGAATCCTGCCTCGGGCATGAGTGTGTGTGATGTCCTTAGGTTAGGTAGGTTTAAGTAATTCTACGTTCTAGGGGACTGATGACCTCAGATGTTAAGTCCCATAGTACTAAGAGCGAACCATTCTTCAGACTGTTGAGAGGAACAGAAAATTATGTACAAAGTTTGTCACGCACCTATGACTCCTGAATGAAAAGGGCGACACTTGGATGCCTGCTGCCGCGACTTCATTGAAATATAAGACGCAGACAGTTCTCAAAAAAAAATGGTTCAAATGGCTCTGAGCACTATGGGACTCAACTGCTGTGGTCATAAGTCCCCTAGAACTTAGAACTACTTAAACCTAACTAACCTAAGGACAGCACACAACACCCAGCCATCACGAGGCAGAGAAAATCCCTGACCCCGCCGGGAATCGAACCCGGGAACCCGGGCGTGGGAAGCGAGAACGCTACCGCACGACCACGAGATACGGGCAGACAGTTCTCCTCAGGAAAAATGCATCACCGGCGACGTGACTTGATGTTATTTATAGGAACCTAGCACGAAAAATTTGTCGCTCGAGGGCGGGGGGGGGGGGGGGGGGGGGGGGTACACTGTGGAGCATCCGAAGCATTGAAACCAATCTTAACTTTTCTCTGTTTTCTGTTAATTCAGTCAGTAAACTTTTTGGACTTGTGGGTTTTATGTGTCCATGATTTCTGGATGTTGAGTTTCTCTCATTATCTGCCCATATAGAGAAACAGTTATGACATACCCACAGAACGAGCTGAAGGTCGTATATACATAGCAAAGACACAACATTGAATCCGACTGCGTACTCACAAGGGAACCTCCCCGTCGCACCCCCCCTCAGATTTAATTATGAGTTGGCACAGTGGATGGGCCTTGAAAAACTGAACGCAGATCGATCGAGAAAACAGGAAGAAGTTGTGTGGAACTGTGAAAAAAATAAGCAAAATATACAAACTGAGTAGTCGATGTAAAACATACGCAAGATCCGGGACAAGGTGGGCTCAGGAGCGCCTTGGTCCCGTGGTTAGCGTGAGCAGCTGTGGAACGACAGGTCCTTGGTTCACGTCTTCCCTCCAGTGAAAAATTTAATTTTTTATTTTCAGACAATTATCAAAGTTCAGGCACTCACATAACTTCGCTCTCCAAAATTCCAGGACATAATCAGATTTGCTTGGACATATGCAGGGTTTGACGGCCTACACACGGAAAAATTTGAAAACGTAAAAAACATATGTTTTGACAGAGCGCAGGAAAAACTGTGCGACTGTGAAACTGTTGCATTCATTTGTTGCAGTTTATGTGACAAACTCTTATGTTTTCATCACTTTTTGGGAGTGATTATCACATCCACAAGAAAACCTAAATCGGGCAAGGTAGAAGAATCTTTTTACTCATTCGCCAAGTGTACAAGTTAGGTGGGTCGACAACATATTCCTGTCATGTGACACACATGCCGTCACCAGTATCGTTTAGAATATATCAGACGTGTTTTCATGTGGAGGAATCGATTGACCTATGACCTTGCGATCAATTGTTTTCGGTTCCCATTGGAGAGGCACGTCCTTTCGTCTAATAACCGCACGGTTTTGCGGTTGCGGTTGCAAAACACAGACACTAAACTTATTACAGTGAGCCGGCCGCGGTGGTCTAGCGGTTCTGGCGCTGCAGTCCGGAACCGCGGGACTACTACGGTCGCAGGTTCGAATCCTGCCTCGGGCATGGGTGTGTGTGATGTCCTTAGGTTAGTTAGGTTTAAGTAGTTCTAAGTTCTAGGGGACTTATGACCTAAGATGTTGAGTCCCATAGTGCTCAGAGCCATTTGAACCATTTTTTTATTACAGTGAACACAGACGTCAATGAACGAACTGACAGATCATAACTTTGTGAAAATAAAGAAAGTAAACTTTTCGCTCGAGGGAAAACTTGAACCGAGGACCTCTTGCTCCGCAGCTGCTCACGCTAACCACGGGACCACGGCGCTTCTGATCTTACACTGTCCTTGATGTTGCCTATGTTTTGCATGGACTACTCAGTTTGTATATTTTGCTTATTTTCTTCATAGTTCCACACAACTTCTTCCTGTTTTCCCGATTGATCTGTGTTCAGTTTTTCAAGACCTATCCACTGTGCCAACTCGTAACTAAATCTGGGGGGGTGCGATGGGGAGGTTCCCTTGTCAGCAGTGCACTTCTGTTCGCTGCCGCTGTGTTGACTGAACAAACACGACGCCAGCAAACAGTCCGCGGAACTGCAGACACGTACGACACCATATCCTCACCAGCGCAGTGGTAGACTTCTAAAAAGTAACTGAAAGCGACGTGCTGGTGCTGCAACTTCAAAACTCAGTGCGGGTTGGTTGCTTATAAGGGAACAGTATACGTTCGGAGAAAGATTTGTGAACTAACTGCAGAAAAGGGATGGGATACCAGTCGCCAGTATGTATGTGTCTTGAAGATAAATAAACATTACAGCATCTTAAAGATCTTATAATTAAATATTTCCCTGAGACATTTAAGTCTCCTTTTATTATCTACGATGATCGAAGCAGGCGGAATGAATTAAAATTTGTGCTGCAGCCGGGACTCGAATCCGTGTCTTCTTGCTTGCTAGGCAGATATGCTAACCATTACTATACCACAGCACGATGTCCTACATAGCTGCACGAACTCTGTAAACTGAGTGCCCTCCCCAACACAAACTTCAATTCATTTTTCCCTTATATAATGGTCACTACTGCCAGGGCTCTCCGATATTAGCAAGCACCCCAGCATTGGACGTAAGGGTCGTCCTTGTACCATTGGTGACCTTAAAGATCTTATAACTAAATGTTTCCCAGAATTTTAATTCCTTTTGTCTGATTCGATCATTATCGTAGATAATAGAAAGATACTTAAATGTCTCAGGGAAATATTTAATTATAAGATCTTTAAGATCACCAGTGGTACAAAGACGACCCATTACGTCCAATGCTGGGGTGCTTGCCAACATCGGAGAGCCCTGGCAGTAGTGACAATATGTAAGGGAAAAATGAACTGAAGTTTGTGTTGGGGAGGGCACTCAGCTTCGGTAGTTTGTGCAGCAATGTTGACCATCGTACTGTGGTACTGTAATGGTTAGCATTTCTGCTTAATAAGCAAGAAGACTCGGGTTTGAGTCCCAGCTGCAGCACAAATTTTAATTCATTTCGTGTGCTTGGATCATTATCGTAGATTGCAGCACCTTCTGATGGTTTCGTGACACCGTTCTTCAAATTTAAATTCCTTCATTGCAGTATTTTTAGAAAAAGATTATTTTTATCACAGTGGTATAAGTCTTGTTCATCGTTTTGTTCTACCGATAATATTTGAGAGGAAGTGGCATTTATTACCACAGGGAATGTTGTTTAAAAAATACGCATATTTAGCAATCACATTTTTCGAGAGCTAGTCAACATATTATAAGGTGAAGCTAAGGAGTCGTATTGTTACCGAACAGATGCGAATAATTTTCTTTTGGATAGCGTTTTTTTGTGCAAAACTAGGGCCTTTTTGTGTCTGCCTGTTCAAAATACGCATGGGACTATATGAAGTATTAATTGCGTCATCTTCCTTCTTTTTCTGTGCATGTTTTAATCTATCGCTAACAGTTGTCGCACATATGATGAACGGTGAAATGCTTGAAGTCGTTCCCTGAAAAGGACGAATTTTAAGGCGACTGTTAAGACAAAGCTATACACAAAAGGTTTTTCTCGTGAATGTTTTCTTAATGGTGCCTTTGGTATCGGAAAGAAACTGACGCTAGAAGCATGAAATGTATTCACATTTGGGAATATGGACAACTATCAGCTGTATAGTGGAATAACGACAATGAAAATTTGTGCCTGACCGGGACTTGAACCAGGATTTCCCGCTTATCTTGAGTCTAGTCTACCCCAGCACGACTGACGGCTATATCCGAACTTCCATAATTTTTTTTTAGGGCTATCCTTACAAACAAAACAAAATCTTCCTTTTTCTGAATTTTATTTTTATTTTTATAGTTTTTATTATTTTCTCTTTTCCTTTATTTTTCTTTTTGTTGTGTAATTGATCAGAGGCCTTCTCCGCCCCGCTGGTAATATGTTGAGTCACGTCTTCTCGAAATTAATGTGTTAAATTGTTCATAAATGTTCATTGGTTCAAACAGGAAACCTTCTCCCTTGGCTTAACACATTCCAGCTGCGAGGCGTGTCGTGGAAAGCGCTCCCAAGGAAGTTTGAGAAAAATTGCCTGTACTTTGGGTGACGGACAACGACATAACGACGGTCATTGAGGTATGTCCAAAAATCGAGTACAGAGTCTACAGTTTGTCCAAATAGGTAGTGAATGGCATGTCCGCAAATCCAATGAACAGCATTGGTCTTTGTCCGAGGAAAATAGTCACGTTCCGGAAATAATAATGAAAGGGGAGTAATCCGATCCGGAATGTCCTGCGTTAGAAAAGCCACAATACGACGAACCAGGTGCCAAACCTCCGCCGCCGGTCCGCAAACAAAGCGATGTTCGTCATTGTCTGGCACTCCACACGTGGAACACAGAGGTGATTGGGCGAGGTGGATACGATGAAGTTAGGTACCAGACAGATTGAACATTCGCGTCAAGGTAACAGGCGAACACCACGCGACATACACGACGCCAGTCAACCTGGGGGAACTTTTGTTCAATCGGGTTAGGTGGACGACCTAATTGGAGGGCATTGTATACTGCCTTTGTCTTGAGTAAAAGTTGTCTTGGTAAGGTGAGGCGTAGATAACTGAGTTCAAGAAAGAAGTATCGTATATAATGGAACTGGGCTGGAACATCCGAGATCATCACTGGGGCTGACAGTGAGACTGGCGAATATGCCGACAGGAGGAAACCAGTGAGGCTCGTTGGGCAACGTGTCCATACCGTCATCTGGAAGCTGACAAATAGGGCGCGAGCTCTTTCCGGCACGTGAAACAGACCTATCCCACCTCGTTCGCGGGGAAGAGTAAGGGTTGCATAGTTAACTTTGAACAACAGCCCAGAGCTGACGAAAGATGCCATCGCTGCCAACATGCGACGTGCCACAGTAAGCGGGAAAGGTAGAACTTGTGCTACATGGGGAACTTGGGATGCGATATATATTTTTACATATCGAGCTCGTTGGAAAATATCTAGGGATCGAAGGCGATGGTCCATAAGACCTGCTCTGATCATTAAAAGGAGGCGTCGGCAGTTGATGGTGGCTGAACGCCGGAGATCAGATGAAAAATCTATTCCCAAACAGCGAATGGTATCAACGGTGGTGAGAGGTGTAACGCACTCCACGGGAAGTCCCGTGCCAATGAACATAACTTGTGACTTGCGTACGTTTAAAGAGCTACCCGATGCCTTACCATAAGTCACTACCCACGTCAAAACAGCTCGAACCTCGTCGGCATTACGTAAACAGATGACTACATCGTCAGCATAGGCCGTGCAACAGAATCGGTAGCGATCTATTGACAACCCTACCAAACGTTGTCTTAGTCCACATAGAAAGGATTTCAAGGAGAAGGCGTACAAAATCGCTGATAGAGGGCAACCTTGACGTACGGATCGACCTATTTTTATCGGAGGAGTGAGGCTGCCATTGTACATAATCCTGGATGAGGCACCGCGCAGGTTCGAATCCTGCCTCGGCCATGGATGTTTGTGATGTCCTTAGGTTAGTTAGGTTTAACTAGTTCTAAGTTCTAGGGGACTAATGACCTCAGCAGTTGAGTCCCATAGTGCTCAGAGCCATTTGCACCATTTTTGAGGCACCGCGCAGAAGGCGCATCACTACCATGATAACAGCGACTGGGAAACCCATATGGTGGAGAACGGCCGTAAGGAACGAATGGTCAACCCTATCAAAAGCTTGACTAAAGTCCAAAGACGCAAGTGCCCCAGACAGGCGTTGTGCCTGGGTAACGGCGATCATATCCCTGTAGCGGCATAAAGCCGTGCGGATATTATTATCCCCTCCCAAAGAAGCTTGGTCTGGCGACACAACATATCGGGCAACGTTTTTAAGCCGTGCCGCCAAAAGGCGAGTGAAGATTTTCATATCACTGTTAAGGAGGGTGATGGACCGATAATCACTAATATTGTTGCCACCAAGCGGTTTATGTACAGGAATAATAATTCCTTCCATGAAAGCGTCCGGCACAGATACTTCCGGAGACATCAGTTCCCGACAGATGGAGGTGAAGGTGGACTTTAACAAATGACGGAAGGTGCGATAAAATTCGAGTGGAAGACCGTCGGGTCCTGGGGAGCGATTGCTGGTTCCTGCCCGGATCGCAGCGCGGACTTCATCATCAGTCACCTCTGACATCAAGTCAATCGCCACATCTCCTGGGATACCACCGAAGTTGAGCTGTGAGACTTCCTCGATCAACTCTGGGGAATGTGGAATTGCGGCGTAGAGCTGCTGGTAGTGGGCGTGAAGCACATTCCCAATTGCAGATTGGGTTACGTAGCGACGCCCCTCTTGGTCTGTTAGGACGTGAATCAGTTTTTGGCGCCGATTTTGGCGTTCTTGGATGATACGGTACACCGTCGGATGTTCATGAGGCTTGCGATCAGCAGTACGAGATCGTACTATCGCTCCTTCCAAATGCCTCCGCATGAGATTGAAGATTTGTGCGTTAGCATGGTTCATCCGTGTATGGCGCTCAGGGGAGGCTGGCATCGTGGAGCATTCTCGTAGGATCCTGTAGTAAAAGTCCATAGTGCTCTTCCTCCAGGCTACAACATCTTTGCCATACCGGATCAAAGCTTTTCGGAGAGCAGGTTTTGCACACTGGATCCACCAGGATATGGTAGACGGATACGTGGAACGGCGTCTATTACATGTGATCCAAGTGTCTTCTATAAGAAGTCGACACTCAGGTGAATTAAGAAGTGCCGTGTCCAGTTTCCATAAACGACGTCCATGCCATACTGCCTGTCTTGTGAGAACAACATCACAGAAGTAAGCCTCATGATCTGAGAAAGCAACAGGCCTGATTTCAGCCTGTCGAGTGTGTTAAATTAGGGATCGCGAGATGTAGATGCGATCCAGTTGGCTAGAAGTGTGCGCAGTGTAGTACGTAAAGCCCATAAGATCACCGTGAATATGGCTCCATGTGTCGACAAATTGAAGCCGCGTGACAACTGTTTCCAGAGCTGCGCATGGTGAGTGATGCGGCAATTGATCCTGAGGTCTCTGGGTGCAGTTGAAGTCTCCACCCATGACCCAGTCATCGTGTGGTCCCATAAAAAGGGGTGTAACTTCATTCGCGAAGAAGGCATTGCGTTCACGACGGTAGCTGGAGCCGGACGGCGCATAAATGTTGACGATGCGTACACCAAAGAGAGTATGCCGTTGGGGAGGTATAGGACATCTTCGGCAGGAAGACCTTCTCGTAAGATGACTGCAACACAACTACCAGTGTCCGAAGCGGGAGAAAGATGCGCCGTGAAGCCATGTGGTGGTGAAAAATCGGCGACATGCACTTCCTGAAAAAGCGCAATATCTATGTCCGCATCATAAATCATATCGTGGAGCAGCGCTAGTTTGTGGGGCGCACGAATGGTCGCGAGGTTAATCGTTGCGACATGATAATGCTGGTGTTGGAGTCCCACAGGCACAGGTGGGGCTCCTTCTTCAGGAGCGAGAGGTCGCCGATCTTGCCGGTCCGCTGAAGAGGTTGCTATTGCGGAGAGTCTGCGGGCGCGGGCGCAACAACCGATGGGGACGCCCCATCATCAGCACCGTCCACCCCAGTCCCTCCGATCTCCACGTCGTCTGCCCAGGAGACTGATACTGCGGTAGGGCATCGGCTGTGCACATCATCCACGTGGAGAGGAGACGTAGTTTTCGGCTCAGCGGATAGGCTCCCTTCAACGTCGACCTATGGGGGCGACGGCGTCAGTAAGGAGGGGGCCGGCCGCGGTGGCCGTGCGGTTCTAGGCGCTCCAGTCCGGAGCCGCGCTGTTGCTACGGTCGCAGGTTCGAATCCTGCCTCGGGCATGGGTGTATGTGATGTCCTTAGGTTAGTTAGGTTTAAGTAGTTCTAAGCTCTAGGGGACTGATGACCACAGCAGTTAGTCCCATAGTGCTCAGAGCCATTTGAACCAGTAAGGAGGGGTGTTCGTAGCCAGTGGTCCCCTGTGGCAGGTCGTTCGTAACAGACTTTTGGTCATCAAAGAGCGGTTTGTCGTCCATCTTCAGGTCTGCATCCCTGGTATCCATACGTAGAATGGATTCATCAGGGGGTGTACGGCTACGTTTCTTTCTCTTTCGTGTCGACCCTTGTTATCGAACTTGTCGTTCAGAGTCTGATTGCGGGTGGCTTTCGTCTGACTCCGGACCAGTCTGAAGGAAAGCAGAAGTAGGTGCCACTCCCGAATCAACGTCCATCTCGGTAGCAGTTTCAGTCACAGTTCTTCGAAGATTCGGCAGGTCAGGATCTGGCGTCTGTGGAACCCCAGAAGGAATCTCAATAGCGGTTGCATCTACCTAATCAGGCGACCTCAACGGAGCCGGAGTACCCTGTGTAGAGGTGCTACCTTCGTGGGCAGCCTTGGCATATGTGACAGGGATCTGAGTGATCACCGCTGGGGACGCTTTCTCGCCGAACGGCGTCTGGATCAGGCGGCGTCGCATGCAGGCGGATCTGACGTGCCCTTCTTGTCCACAACCCGCACATGTTCGGGGTTGGCCGTCGTACATGACTATGGCTCGCACCCCGCCAATTGTCAGGTATGATGGTATATGTTTTTTCAGTTCAATTTTGACCTGACGCACACCATTTAGGACATGGTAGATCGTGAAGGTTTGCCATTTTTCCTTTACGCAACTGATGACGTTACCGTATGGTTGTAATGCAGATACAACTTCGTCCTTCGGCACTTTAAAAGGTAGTTCAAACACCCTAATCGTGCGTTGACCGTACTCTGCGAGTTCAAGTGTTACAGCTCCGACGTGACCATCACAGTATTTGAACTTAAGTACATTGGCATGGTGGCGAATAACATCTTCACACACCTCAGTCTTTGTCGTTTTAATATAAACGACACTACTCATGATCGAAAAATGGATTCCGATAACGTGGTTAGGATCTAAACGAACTTCTTCACGTATGAACGTTTCAGCTTCATGTGCACGAGGTCGCGCATGTTCAGCTGGGAAGGAAACTTTAAGGGTCGCACGGCGGTAAGCGCTCAATATGTTGCTCACGGTGGACGGACACAAGACAAAGCTACGACGCGGAAGTAAACAACTCCTGCAGCGGAGCACTGGCCGGAGCGCGGGGCCGTCCGCACGCTGCCACGGCTGAGAGTCGACTGTCCATACGTCGCCACGTATGCGTCTACAACTTGCACGCGTACATCATTGTGTACATTCCCGTACAAGGAAGACACTTTAATTTAACTACGATATAGCAGTGGCTGTGTTGTTCAGAAGTGCGGTGCACTGTTTCTTTGGACATGCATGAACGTCCTAAGAAATTTTGCACCGTACTCCTGAACGACATAGGCACTGTAGTATCGTACGAAGCTGGATACTGTGCCCTCAGTTTGTTATTTTCCTCTGCATTCAGCATCTAAATCAAAAAAGATGGAACCACTAATTTAGATAATAATTTCGTGTAGCGCAATAGCAAGATGTAAATCTCCATTGGACGCCACTCCGGCTACTTACTTGTTCCTAACCTACTCCAGTTATCCGACTAGGGTAAGGGGACCTACTGCTTAACGTCCAATCCGAACCAAGTGTTTTTTTCTGGAAACTCATCACATCGTTCAGTGGTGAAGGCTAGATTAAAGGCAATCTGAAATTTCCCGTTGTTCGAACGGAACTCGGTTTGCAAGCATGCTCTCTATAACCATGTTTTATTGTGCCTTTCTTTTTTCGATCTGTTCCTTCGTCGTTCTTTCGTCAGTGGTACTGAGCGGATATCGCATGACATATTTCAGACTCACTAGATGAGAAATTCATTCAGACCTTTTACTATAGACCGTGGCCAGTCCCCTGATCGTGTACGATGAGCTGTCGCGCCGGCAGCACTAGACCAAGAGGCGCGACTGTATTTGAGATGAATACGTAAGAAATTTCGCCTACATAGTAAATCAAATATGCAACACATACGAAATAAGCGTTTCTATCAGAGCAAAATTCTTTGTGTCCCACTACATCACTCAGCCGCTTTCTTGAAGTCCTTTTCATTAGCAGGAATGCAACTCTCGTTTATCCTCATAACATCAGAGCACTGGATATTAGCTACAGCTTCAAAAGAAAGTTAATGACATACCTATTACACAGACAAGACGCCGTATTCATTATCCCACTACTATTAAATATCCTTTTGCTACCACATCTTCCTCACTTCCCAAACCTTTTACCTGCTGCATTATAACTATTTTTCTGTCCCTCTGAACTCACTGACTCACAAATATCACTTCTGTACATCTAGAAATACTTCTACTGTCACTAACGAGCGAGGTGGTGCAGTGGTTAGCACACTGGAATCGCATTCGGGAGGACAACGGTTCAATCCCGTCTCCGGCCATCCTGATTTAGGTTTTCCGTGATTTCCCTAAATCGTTTCATGCAAATGCCGGGATGGTTCCTTTGAAAGGGCACGGCCGATTTCCTTCCCACACCTTCCCTAACCCGAGCTTGCGCTCCGTCACTAATGACCTCGTTGTCGACGGAACGTTAAACACTACCCACCACCACCATCTACTGTCACTATCATTATTATTAATATTATTTTAATTCGCAGTAACAACAGCCGTAGTAATAGTGGCACACTGTTTGTTGTTAGGCGTTACTGTTATTCACATTGTCGCTGAACACATTCAGATTTTTTGCTCTCTGTCATAAAAAATTATATTCTTTCCGTAACTGCCTAAAGCATAAAAATACTTTATGTGTAAATCAGTGGTCCAATGTAAGAGACGACCTGGAGGTGCTAGTCTGATCAGTTTAAACAAATGAATAAGTTAACAAGAATAAAAAACAGAATAAAAACTGTTCGCATGCACTTTTGTGTAATCGTCTGTTTGCTAAATATTTCCTGCCAAACTGATATTTCCTCGTCTAATCTCTCGTAAGCGGTGAATTGAATGACACTTGCTCTATCAAAGAGGGTCATTCACTGGAGAAAGTACAATTCTGGCGGTTGTAAGAAGTATCTGTAGAAATAACTGCAAATACGCTACTTTTGTAACGCACTCACCTGGCAAATTGTCAAAACAACAATCATTAGGAATTTCGCAGAAGCTATCTTAATTCTAATACTACACTCGTAATAACCTTGCTTCAGCTAAGAGTGAGAAAAATTGCAACCGGCAGTTCCTTTATCTGTAATGAGAGAAAGACGGTTTTAATTTTAATTTCAAAGCGACAACGATAGGGCCGTGTGCTTTCTATATGTGTCTGTGGTCTAGGCACGACCCAAAGTGAAGCATTACGCCGTCCTTTATTCAAAGGCTAAGCGGAAGGACTAGCCCATACGATGCAATGTGTGCTGCAAAGTCCGGAGTGAATTTAAGCGTGGCGTGATGGCTCCTACGAAAGCTGGGTGATTCCATCTAATCTGCTTTCTCTTCTTATTCGCTGTGAAGAAATGATGCAACTATGTCCTATGATTATCTTGCAGAATTCATAAGCACAACAGTCTCCAGAGACAAATGCAACAGACGCAAATTTCAATAAAAGTAGAAGGTTATGTTTGAAATCCGCTGAATGACGATTTCAACTGCAGTTGACTGTCCTCATCCAGCGGAGCAGTTGACTGTCGTCATTCAGTGGTCCCTGCTCCTCGCACAGCCACTGTCATCAGTACGGTTCTAGGTCCGAAGATGATCGTGTGATGACCGAAACCGGTCACCTTTTACTAGGTGTGCCCCGCGGTCTAGTCTGTTACAATTGATTTTAAATAGAATTTTTGCATCTGAAATGAAGCAGAGAAGTACATTATTGCTCATTTTGATTTAATAAGGAACCTTTGCTCCATGTGAGAAAAACCTATTGATCATATTACGTAATATAGCATAGGATGACTCTTGGATGCTTAAGAAAATGTAGTCTACAGGAAATGCACACAGTTTATAGGCAGAAATTTGTCTTCCATTGCTGTTGGCCAACGGATTAGGCGATAATCAACGCCACGTTATTTTAAGACTTCTTGGCAGACGAGGCTCCCGTAACACAGTACATTCCTTTGGTTTTGCCACAATAGGTTCTCACAGAATAACACGCACAAAGCTCATACTGCGGGGAAAGTATGCCAGGCCGGCCGCAGTGGCCGAGCGGTTGTAGGCGCTACAGTCCAGAACCGCGCGACATCTATGGTCGCTGGTTTAAATCCTGCCTCGGGCGTGGATGTGTGTGATGTCCTTAGGTTAGTTAGGTTTAAGTAGTTCTAAGTTCTAGGGGACTGATGACCTCAGATGTTAAGTCCCATAGTGCTCAGAGCCATTTGAACCATTTTAAAAATGTATGACACATCGCTTCTGTCAGTCGCCTAGTATCTATCAGATAAGCCCGGAGGATGTACATTTCCAGAGTGTTGAATTCATTTCACTTTATTCACTACTAAAACATTTTGTGTGTGTTATTATCCACGGACTTCGTTTAACAAAGCAGTTTCGTTCAGTCGTCATAATATCTCCATTTTAATACTGTTATTAACTGTATAGCAGTTACACATCACTTTAGAATACAAATGAAATATGTACAGAGTTTATAGGCATGGGTTTAAAATGAATACCTTAAGAGCTACACTAATGCTCATATATTAAAGATAATGCTGATACATGGTGAAACAACGCTCTGGTGGGCGGTTTGCGGGTTTAAATCACCTCGGGGTATGACCATGCGGTGCATTTGACCTGCGGTCGTCGCACTGTGGCGCTGGCAGCAGTACACATACGCAGAGATGTGTTTGTGCATTCAGAGTACGGTGCAGCGAGTAAGGGTGCAGACATTTTCAGATGTGTTAATGGTGACTGTGTGGTGAAAATGGCTCAAAGAACACATATTGATGACGATATGAGGGGTACAATACTAGGGAGACTGGAGGCTGGTCAAACACAGGAGGTCGTAGCACGGCTCCTCCGTGTGCCACAAAGTGTGATCTCAAGATTATGGCAACGATTCCAACGGACAGGAAACTTGTCCAGGCGCTACAGTATGGGTCGTCCACAGTGTACAACACCACAAGAAGACCGATATCTCACCATCAGAGCCCGCAGACGGCCAAGGAGTACTGCAGGTAGCCTTGCCCGTGACCTTTCCGCAGCCACTGTAACAGTTGTCTCCAGACACACAGTCTACAGACAACTGAACAGACATGGTTTATTCGTCCGGAGACCTGTAAGGTGTATTCCACTGACCCCTGGTCATAGGAGAGCCCGTAAAGCCTGGTGTCAAGAACACTGTAGATGCTCATTGGAACAGTGGCCTCAGGTTATGTTCACGGACGAGTCCAGGTATAGTCTGAACAGTGATTCTCGCCGGGTTTTCATCTGGCGTGAACCAGGAACCAGATACCATCCCCTTAATGTCCTTGAAAGGGACCCATATGGAGGTCGTGGTTTCATGGTGTGGTGTGAGATTGTGATTGGTGCACGTATATCCCTGCATGTCTTTGACAGAGGAGCTGTAACAGGTCAGGTGTATCGGGACGTCATTTTGCACCAGTATGACCGCCTTTTCAGGGGTGCAGTGGATCCCACCTTCCTCCTGATGGGTGATAATGCACGGCCCCACTGAGCTGCCATCGTGGAGGAGTACCTTGACACAGAAGATATCAGGCGAATGGAGTGGCCTGCCTGTTCTCCAGACCTAAACCCCATCGAGCACGTCTGGGATGCTCTTGGTCGACGTATCGCTGCACGTCTTTAAACTCCTACGACACTTCAGGAACTACGACAGGCACTGGTGCAAGAATGGGAGGCTATACCACAGCAACTGCTAGATCACCTGATCCAAAGTATGCCAACGCATTGTGTGGCCTGTGTTCGTGTGCATGGTGATCATATCCCATATTGATGTCGAGGTACATGCGCAGGAAACAGTGGTGTTTTGTAACACACATGTGTCGGGACGGTTTTCTCAACTTATCACCAATACCGTGGACTTAAAGATCTGTGTCGTTTGTGTTCCCTATGTGCCGATGCTATTAGCGCCAGTTTTGCGTAGCGTCGCGTTGTGTGGCACCACATTCTGCAATTATCCTTAATTTATGAGCATGAGTGTGTCAGCATTTGTTCGTCTTCTCTACTGTGCAACACATCTCTTCTAATGAACAAGTACCCATGGGTCTTAAGATATTCATTTAAATCCTATGTATACTAGACTTTTTATCTTGTTTTGGTCCGTACTACCGCCTCTAAGAGTGCTTACCTTACAACCTTAGCGCGAACAGTATCGGTACGTGTAATCCACTGCCTGAGGTATCAGTACGATTTTCGCTCGTAACTGTAGATGCTTTCGTTTTCAATCCAGGGTCCATTACCTTAAATTGATATAATTACCCTTCTCCATCATCCCTGAAAGTTTGGAACATCATCACGGAATCATACCGCATTTTCTTCCAGATGTCGTTTGTGAGACAGCCGTTGTTCACCCCTGTCAACTATGGTCCGTGGTGTGCTACAGTTGCCATGACGGCGGATTGTATATTGCCATTAACGACGGTGCCACCTGAACAGTTTACAAACATAGCCTTTTCGCAATGCTGCCACCCTCGGCCCGAAAACCAGTGACCATACTCTTTTGGACGTTAGATCAATCGCTCCGTTTCCGCATTACAACGACTTTAATATACTCTCCACTGTTTCTGCTGCCGCATGGCGTCTGTGAGTGGTTATTGCAGTTCAAGGTCGAACATAGGCGGTGATCACGTTCATGTGTGTGGACCGTGTTTATCAGCATACTCTGAAAGGAACAAGACTCGCACACAATCAGGAACAAAAGAGTTGCCTTTACTGATATCCTTTCTTCCGAGAGTGCTAGTCACCCATGATACACATGAGAACTTCTGTAAAATGTTATGCAACGTCGTACTGACAACTGGTCTCACATAAATTTGCCCCGTTTTTTTAGTCACTGAGCTAACATCATATACCCTCTCAATCCGTGTAGCTTTATTGCGTTTCTTTCCTCCATTCCGGGCTCTTCACTTTTTTTGTCAAGCAGTATAGTTAATTGAGATGGATAGTTAAATATTTGTTGAGGTAACAGTTTGGGAACCATGTTTTATCCAATAAAACGAAATGTATGGAAAAGTACGTGCTTTCGCTGCCTGCTTGTTATTGCTCGCCTAACAACTAATATATTGGTAAATGGATGAGATTAATATGTTGCTACGAAAAGAGCCCTGAAATACCTTTTAGGGATGCTGTGCTGTGACTTTCAAAGAAATGGTTCTGAGCACTATGGGACATAACTTCCGAGGTCATCAGTCCCCTCGATCTAAGACCTACTTAAACTTAACTAACCTAAGGACATCACACACATCCAGCCTGAGCCAGGATTCGAACCTGCGACCGTAGCGGTCGTGTGGTTCCAGACTGTAGCGCCTAGAACCGCTTGGCCACAACCGGCGGCGCTGTGACTTTCTTTGGATCATTAATTTTCAACAAAACAAAATATATTATGTTCTTATTATTCTGGATCTGGCTTTCTATAAAGGGAACATTGTTTCGTTCCTGTAACTCGCTATAAAGTTCAACATATCTTTCTTACTTTACAGTTATTGAAAAGGTTAATTATTTCGTTATCAATACTGATGTTACAGTACACAGAGTTTGTTCAAAATCAAAATTTTGCAGTGGATTTTCGTTAACAGTAAAACATCAATAAGTGCCAGGACTAACACGAGAACATGAGACTATTATCAGAGAAAAAAGTTTTTACTATAATGTTTGCCAGACCGGAACTACGCACAGCAAGTTTCCTTTTAGGTCATTAAGGTAAATTATCTTTTTGCACTGTTAATAATATATCATCTGCAGCCCGCGTCCACCTGTAAAACACATCATAAAATCTTCTGCTCTGCCCTCCAGTCCTGAAAGCTGAAAGAAATAATTTTAGTTCACTGTTACCTGTCCGCTTCTTTGCGGTATGATTGGTTTCATTTCATGCAGTGTGAATGCGCCGCGGCAGCGGCTCGTTCGTTCGTAGCGCAGCTCTGCTCCACGGATAATATTTAAATAGCTGAAAATGTCTTAAAGGAATGGAATAAAATACCAGGCAAGCTTATTACAAATCATAATGCAAGTTTTCACTAAGTAACCCTATTCAGAACATTTAGACACATTAAATTCTTGCACACACCTTTACAAAACAATGCCTATTGGCGTCCTTCTCTCAGTCTTGACAAAAGAATGCTACACAAGCATACAATATAGCGTCACACGCTCTTCCTACTCACGTAACTCCAAGAAGACGACAGAGAAATTAATGCTCGGTCACTACTATTTATATTTGGTGTGATATATTTTTATCTTTGTTTGATATTTAATAAATATCGTCTGTGGCGGTTTCAGTACTCGCCGACACAGATATTATCTTTAAAAAAAATCTGTACATAATTCTATGCAAGTGTAAAACGTGACACATAATGGTTTCTCTTTATTACATAAAGTTCACACAATCATTGTCCACGCAATTACAATCATCCAGTTCAATTATTCTTTTCTTTTTTTTGCCACATGTAATACGTGTTTTGCCAGGAGACGTTACAGTGCTTAATATCAAAACTGGAGCTGGACAAAACTGTTTCCTTAGTTGCCTGTTTTCACTAACTCGTAGTCAGTGGATAGAAGTTAATTTATCAGCAGGAACTCTGTTTCAAAAATAAGGCTTATTCTTTTTACTTGTTAATGTCAGAGAATGCGATGTTTCATTTAAGCTATAACCCATGCACTTCATGAGTTTCACAACAGGCTGTTTATTGTATGTAATATGTAGTGATAGTGCAAATATTTCAATAATGGCGTAAGACCTGTACAGATGAAGTGATTAATGTCAGAATTGACAGTTTCTTTTTTGTCTGTGGGTTTGATCGTTTTGAATCTGTTTTACGAAACTGAGTGGTGCATTCAGTAACTAAATAATACATACTTATTGCGAAGAAAAGTTTGGTAAAGCAAAGGTTCTCGAAAGGAAAAAGTCCAAGAATCGAGTCCAGACCGGGGAACAGTTTTAATATGCAGGAAGTTACAAATATCTTTCACTGTGCTTAATTTAAATTTTTCAAGTACGTAATATAATTAACATCAAGAAAAAATAGTGAAAAAGCTAGTGTTCTTCAAGAACTGAGTTGTCTATTCGCCTCTCCTGCATCCGTGTGGGCCGGCCGAAGTGGCCGTGCGGTTAAAGGCGCTGCAGTCTGGAACCGCAAGACCGCTACGGTCGCAGGTTCGAATCCTGCCTCGGGCATGGATGTTTGTGATGTTCTTAGGTTAGTTAGGTTTAACTAGTTCTAAGTTCTAGGGGACTAATGACCTCAGCAGTTGAGTCCCATAGTGCTCAGAGCCATTTGAACCATTTTTGCATCCGTGTGGCTTCATGCAAATCTCTTATACATAGGATCTCTTTATAGTAAACTTCTGAATAACTTACACATATTATCCGCTTCGTTATAGCAGTATTAACCAAAATACTATGTCAATAAGTGCGTGAAGTCACTCCTTTGGAGACGGCACCATTCTGCCTATCTGTTGGTCATGAAAAACGCCTGATGTTAAGCATTGCTTGTTTAGCAAATGACGTCCCACGTCCTTCATGATAACAGTTTCGTCATTCACAGATTTAAATTATTTTTGATCATCCTCCACGTTTAAGGCTAATGATCCCGAGAAAACAACAATGAGACATCATGCTCTTTGACCAGTTTCAGTTATCCCAGCTAGATGAAGTTTGTTCCTTGTTTATTGATATCAGAGAGTAACGTTTTATTTTTATTTTGCTGTTTTCTAAAGGCGCCATCGATGAGCTCACTTTTTAACTTTGCGATGTTCCAGAATCTGTAGACGTGTAGTGTCCAAGGCAACACAACGAACACAGTTTCAGTGTTGAACGGATAAAATAGTTCTGTCCTACACATTAGAAATAATCACTCCAGGGCAACAGTACGATATCCTTCGTGACGTGGTTGTCTGCGTTCTCGGTCTTTTTCCCCTCCCTCTGTTTCGAGTACTTAAAGGCTCCTGCTGACTTTCATTAATATTTACGAACCTCGAGGCAATTTGTTACGCAAATGAGGGGCGGAACAGATCAGCATAGATCCGAACCACCTCTAGAAAGGAATACCTCGAGGCGTGTACTTAGCAGTTAACTGGCAGTGAGGTTTTGCCTACGTCTGATAACCACTACCCTCTCTTCCATGTATCCGCTGTCAAGATTGTCAGTTGCCACCAAAACCGCAGTAAATGCCTAATTTGGTTGATAAGTGCTTTCAGTTGATGATACTTTGCAAATCTTATTCGAATAATCTTATCTGCATCGATAATACTGTAAAATTATTCTTTTATTTTTCTAGGACAAACAGAAGCCTACTATCAAAGGGTCATCTAAGAGACGAGCGTCATAGATACAGATTTATTATTACGTAATTCCAAAATGATCACTACTAATTAAAAGAAGATCTAGTTGTGCCTTGTACCTGACAACACACCAACCATCAAGTCTATTATTCCCTACAACTTTTTGAACGCAATTATTTGAAAATTCCGATGCACGCATTTCGAGAAACCGTTAGTGTTTACTTATGGAAAAAAGTCATCAAAGTAATTAACGTAGAGTAATGAACTTTCGGGAATATATTTGACAAGGTAGTACCTTTAAGTGATTAACTTTACAATACCAACAGGTACTGTAAGCGCAAGATAAGCCATTGCAAATTGAAATGTTGCTACATTAATAACTGGTGTAACCACTACAATGTTGAATGTAAGCATACAAACGTGCTTTAGCCGGCCGCGGTGGTCTCGCGGTTCTAGGCGCGCAGTCCGGAACCGCGCGACTGTTACGGTCGCAGGTTCGAATCCTGCCTCGGGCATGGATGTTTGTGATGTCCTTAGGTTAGTTAGGTTTAAGTAGTTCTACGTTCTAGGGGACTGATGACCACAGATGTTAAGTCCCATAGTGCTCAGAGCCATTTTTTAGTACGAAGTTCCATGCCTGCTCCTCTTGGTCCGTGAGTACAGCACGGGTAATGCTGGTTCAGGATGACACTGGCGTAGTCGTCCGATGACGACCACAGCAGACAGATCTGGTGATCGAGCAAGCTAATGCAATATGTCGGCACCCTGTTAGAGCATGTTAGGTTACAACAGCGGAATGTGGGCGAGTTTTATCCTTTTGGAAGACATCCCTTGGAAGGCTGTTCATGAATGGCAGCACAACAGGTCGAATCACCAGATTGACATACAAATTTCCAGTCAGACTGCGCTAGATAACAACGAGATTATCCCTGCTATAATACGAAACCACATGCAAGATCATAACTCCAGGTGCAGGTCTAATGTGCGCAGAAAGCAGACACGTTGTTTGCAGGCCCTTAACTGGGCTCCTTTTAACAAACACAGTGCCATCATTGGTACCGAGGCAGAACCATTTTTCATCAGGGAACACCCTGCCCTCCAATGAGATCTCGCTTGACAACACTGAAGTCTCAAATAACGGCGATTTGCGGTTGGTGTAATGGACGCTACAGGGTGTCTGTGTCGGTGCCGTCCTTGAAGTAACCTATTTGTACTACACTACTGGCCATTAAAATTGCTACACCAAGAAGAAATGCAGATGATAAACGGGTATTCATTGGACAAATATGTTATATTAAAACTGACATGTGATTACATTTTCACGAAATTTGGGTGCATAGATCCTGAGAAATCAGTACCCAGAACAACCACCTCTGGCCGTAATAACGGCCTTGATACGCCTGGTCATTGAGTCAAACAGGCCTTGGATGGCGTGTACAGGTACAGCTGCCCAAGCAGCTACAACAAGATACCACAGTTCATCAAGAGTAGTGACTGGCAGATTGTGGCCAGCCAGTTGCTCGGCCACCATTGACCAGACGTTTTCAATTGGTGAGAGATGTGGAGAATCTGCTGGCCAGGGCAGCAGTCGAACATTTTCTGTATCCAGAAAGGCCCGTACAGGACCTGCAACATGCGGTCGTGCAATATCCTGTTGAAATGTAGGGTTTCTCAGGGATCGAATGAAGGTTAGAGCCACGGGTCGCAACACATCTGAAATGTAACGTCCACTGTTCAAAGTGCCGTCAATGCGAACAAGAGGTGACCGAGACGTGTTACCAATGGCACCCCATACCATCTCGCCGGGTGATGCGCTAGTATGGCGATGACGAATACACGCTTCCAACGTGCATCGTCGCCAAACACGGATGCGACCTTCATGATGCTGTAAACAGAACCTGGATTCATCCGAAAAAGTGACGTTCTGCCATTCGTGCACCCAGGTTCGTCGTTGAGTACACCATCACAGGCGCTCCCGTCTGTAATGCAGCGTCAAAGGTAAACGCAGCCATGGTATCCGAGCTGATAGTCCATGCTGCTGCAAACGTCGTCGAACTGTTCGTGCAGATGGTTGTTGTCTTGCAAACGTCCACATCTATTGACTCATGGATCGAGACGTGGCTGCACGATCCGTTACAGCCATGCGGATAAGATGCCTGTCATCTCGTCTGCTAGTGATACGAGGCCGTTGGGATCCAGCACGGCGTTCCGTATTACCTTCCTCAACTCACCGATTCCATATTCTGCTAACAGTCATAGGACTTCGGCCAACGCTAGCAGCAATGTCGCGATACGATAAACCGCAATCGCGATAGGCTACATCCGACCTTTATCAAAGTCGGAAATTTGATGGTACGCAATTCTCCTCCTTACACGAGGCATCACAACAACGAACGTTTCAACAGGCAAAGCCGGTCAACTGCTGTTTGTGTATGAGAAATCGGTTGGAAACTTTCCTCATGTCAGCACGTTGTAGGTATCGCCACCGGCGCCAACCTTGTGTAAATGCTCTGAAAAGGTAATCATTTGCATATCACAGCATCTTCTTCCTGTTGGTTAAATTTCGCGTCTGTAGCACGTCATCTTCGTGATGTAGCAGTTTTAATGGCCAGTAGTGTAGTTCGTTACATCACAGTGCTAGCAGCTGCTGCTCAGATTGCTGCTGCAGATGTAGTACTATACACCATACGTTGAATGCGATGGGCTCCCCTCTCGGTAGTGTCACGTGGCCGTCCGGAGCCCATTCTTCTTGTGACCGTACGTCCTCCTGACCACGACTGCCAGCAGTCATGTGCAGTCGCTACATTCCTGCCAAGTATTTCTGCAGTATGGCGCAAGGAACACCCAGCTATTCGTAGCCCTAGTATTCGACATCGTTCAAACGCTGAGACGTGTTGATAATAGCAAATGGCTTCAAATGGCTCTGAGCGATATGGGACTCAACTGCTGAGGTCATTAGTCCCCTAGAACTTAGAACTAGTTAAACCTAACTAACCTAAGGACATCACACACATCCATGCCCGAGGCAGGATTCGAACCTGCGACCGTAGCGGTCTTGCGGTTCCAGACTGCAGCGCCTTTAACCGCACGGTCACTTGGGCCGGCTGATAATAGCATCTTTGCCGCCTTATAGGTATTCCTGACTAACATCAACTCACCACGTCCAATCTGAAAGGTAACTAAAGCTCACTACCTTTGTAGCGTGTAAGTAAAGCAACCTGCGTGCATCCTCATCGTAGCGCTACTAGCACTATCTACAGGGCGGTCCACTGATCGTGACTGGACCAAATATGACAAGAAATAAGTGTCAAACGAAAAAACTACAAACAACGAAACTTGTCTAGCTTGAAGTGGGAAACCAGATGGCGGTATGGTTGGCCCACTAGATGGCGCTGCCGTTGGTCAAACGTATATCAACTGCGTTTTTTAAAATAAGAACCCCCATTTTTTATTACATATTCGTGTATTACGTAAAGAAATATGAATGTTTTAGTTCGACCACTATTTTCGCTTTGTGATAGATGGCGCTGTAATAGTCACAAACATATGGCTCACAATTTTAGATGAACAGTTGGTGACAGGAAGGATTTTTAAATTTAAATACAGAACGTAGGTACGTTTGAACATTTTATTTCCGTTGTTCCAATGTGATACATGTACCTTTGTGAACTTATCATATCTGAGAACGCATGCTGTTACAGCGTGATTGCCTGTAAATACCACAACAATGCATGTCCGTCAACCTCAAAGCATTTGGCAATAGGTATAACGACATTCCTCTCAACAGCGAGTAGTTCGCCTTCCGTAATGTTCGCACATGCATTGACAATGCGCTGACGCATGTTGTCAGGCATCGTCGCTGGATCACGATAGCAAATATCCTTCAACTTTCCCCACATAAAGAAATCCGGGGACGTAAGATCCGGTGAACGTGCGGGTCATGGTATGGTGCTTCGACGACCAATCCACTTGTCATGAAATATGCTATTCAGTAGCCCTACAACCGCACGCGAGCTATGTGCCAGACGTCCATCATGTTGGAAGTACGTCGCCATTCTGTCATACAGTGAAACATCTTGTAGTAACATCGGTAGAACATTACGTAGGAAGTCAGCAAACATTGCACCATTTATATTGCCATCGATAAAATGCGGTCCAATTATCCTTCCTTCCATAATGCCGCACCATACATTAACCCGACAAGGTCGCTGACGTTTCACTTGTCGCAGCCATTGTGGATTTTCCGTTGCCCAATAGTGAATATCATGCCGGTTTACGTTACCGCTGCTGGTGAATGACGCTTCGTCGCGAAATAAAACGCTTGCAAAAAGTTTGTCATCGTCCCGTAATTTGTCTTGTGCCCAGTGGCAGAACTGTACACGACGTTCAAAGTCGTCACCATGCCATTCCTGGTGCATAGAAATATGGTACGGGTGCAGTCGATGTTGATGTAACGTCCTCAGCACCGACGTTTTTGACATTCCCGATCGTCGCGCAAATTATCTGCTACTGATGTGCGGATTAGCCGCGACAGCAGCTAAAACACCTACTTGGACATAATCATTTGTTGCAGGTCGTGGTTGACGTTTCACATGTGGTTGAACACTTCTTGTTTCCTTAAATAACGTAACTATCTGGCGAACGGTCCGGACACTTGGATGATGTCGCCCAGGATACCGAGCAGCATACATAGCACACCCCCCGCTGGGCATTTTGATCACGATAGCCATACATCAACACGATATCGACCTTCTTCTCAGTTGGTAAACAGTCCATTTTAACACGGGTAATGTATCACGAAGCAAATACCGTCCGCACTGGCGGAATGTTACGTGATACCACGTACTTATACGTTTGTGACCATTACAGCACCATCTATCACAAAGCGAAAAATGTGGTCCAACTAAAACATTCATATTTCTTTACGTACTACACGAATATCTAATAAAAATGGGGGTTCCTATATTAAAAAAATCCGTTTGACCTATGGCAGCGCCGTCTAGCGTTTCAACCATAGCGCCATCTGATTTCGCCCTTCAAGCTAGACGAGTTTCTTTCTTTGTAGATTTTTCGTTTGATGCTTATTTCGTGAGATATTTGGCCCTGTCACGATCAATGAGCCACCCTGTATATGGGAGTGGCGCGAAATCTGAATAGACAGCGTCTTTCAGATGTTTATGTCGCACAACTACTTCTTACAGTTCCGATTTTTTCGACAGTGTAGTAACAGTCCAAGGTACCAAAAACGAAGGGATGGAATAGAATTGTAAGTCAAGTTGAATTAATGAATCCGATACTTGTAAAGACGAATTTTGTGAAAGGGAGATGTAACCATTACTGTTATACGTGTGTATCCAAGTCATCACACCAAACATAACATTTGTGCCTGAATCAGAGTTACCATCCCTCCTCTCCGTAAACTAAATACTCACGACATGCATATACGCTGCTGGTGGGACCTACTTTTGGTCAGCATCAACGAGATTTAGAAACCTGAATGAAATTTTATTTGCCAAGATTCTATCAATACCTTGTCAGAGGCGTTCCTGTTTAGTTACTTCACGCAAAAATTTTATTAATAACGTATTATTATGCCCCTGTTTACATGTCAGTCCTCTGCGATTTGTGACTATATCAGAAAGACACATGTCTGCAGCATTTGCAGCTGTCATCCCAACAAACAGAGAGTGAAGCGCTCATAGAGGCAGTTTGAAAGACGCACGTCCTGCAGTTAGTATACATAGACGGGTGCGCTTGCGGAGATATCAGCAACGTCGAGATTGCGCCGTGAATGTATTGAAGGACGTGCGCTTCACGTGGGAAGTGACACCTAAACCCGTTAAAATCACAAGAACATTGTGTAAGGAAACTTCTTTGGTAATGGCAGAGCTCTACTGGGAAGGGCGGGAGGGGGAGGAGGAAATCAGGCTGGCCGGGGTGGCCGAGCGATTCTAGGCGCTACAGTCTGGCAACGCGCGACCGCTACGGTTGCAGGTTCGAACCCTGCCTCGGGCATAGACGTGTGTGATGTCCTTAGGTTAGTTGGGTTTAAGTAGTTCTACGTTCTTGGGGCCTGATGACCTCAGATGTTAAGTCACATAGTGCTCAGAGCCACGTTTTTTTTTTTTTTTTTTTTTTTTTTTTTTTTTTTTTTTTTTTGTAGAAATCAAATATCCAAACGAAATGATGGCAATCTGTGTGAAAAATGAAATAAGATAAAAAATACTGTAGTGTGTACTGTAGCGTTATAATCACTGACAATCAGTATGTTAGTGTTGAAAGCTGGAATCCAGTATCTGATTTCGGAATCTCTGCCGGACCATGGTGTAATCTAAATGAAATCATCCTGTGTCTCCCGGTCTTTTCCAACTACACCTCCTCCTGTTGTGATGCTGGAATAGTGTATTCACTATTATTAGCTGAAATTCATTTCAGAACTCAATTAGTATTTCTCCTCTCTCGTCCTTAATACCAAGCCCCTTTCTCTGGTAACCCTTTCTTCCACTCCTTCCCCTACAACTGCATATCAGTCCCCCATGGCTATTAGACTTTTATCTTCCTTTAAGTACTGCATCACCTGTTCAATATACTCGTATATTTTCCCTATCTATTCATCTTTAGCTTGCGACGCTGGCATATATGCCTGAACTATCGTCGTCGGTGTTAGTTTTCTGTCAATTCAGATGAGTGCAACCCTGTGAGTGAATTGTTCGCAGTAGCTCGCACTTTGTCCTACCTCCCAATTCATATATAATCCTACTCCCTTTTTAACATTTTCAACTGCTGTTGATATTACCCTATACTCATCTCACCAGAAATCCTTGTCTTCTTTCCATTTTACTTCAATGACTGTACTGATCCACTGCATTTCCCTTTTCATATTTTCTAGCTTCCCTACCACGGTCTAGCTCCTGATATTCCGCTCCCCTACTCTTAGAACGTTATCCTCTCGTTGATTATTGAGTATTTTTCTCTCCTTTTGCAGTCTCCTCCCGGAGATCCGAATGATTGACGATTCCGGAATCTATTACCAATGGAGAGATCATCACGATACTTTTCAATTACAGGCCACATTTCATTGCCTTCTGCATCCTCATGTCGTTGATCATTGCTGATTCTTCGGTCTTTAGGGGCAGTTTTCTACCTCAAAGGCAAGAGAGTTTCCTAAGCCTCTGTCCGTTCCTCCGCCCTCTTTGACAAGGCAGTTGGCAGGATGAGGGTGACTACTTATGCTGGAAGTTTTCGGGCTCCAGTGCGGGATTCGAGCCCGTGATCGATTACTAATCAAAGACGCCACCCCTAGAATAAGTGATGGCTGATTAAACATTGGTTTCCGGGATAAATGGTACGTAACTTTTCTGCTCCTTTCAGCATTATTTGCTCCTCGTTTGATTTGCATCACAAATGAAAAAGTCGACAAGTATAAAAGATAAAGGCAGTGATAGACACAACAGCGATGCTGAAATGAAAAGCGTAGCTGGGAAGCAAATAGGATGTGGAATTGCATCAAACCAATACAAGGGTCGATGACCGAAGCAACAGTAAGGACAGAGCTATGGCAAATGTTTAAGCAGGCATAAGAATAACATTTTTTTCATAATATCCAGTCACCATATTTCCACTTAACAGTTCTTGAAGAATAAGAATTAAATAGTAATTGAATGTGTGCCTTCGTATAAGACACTTGTCACCTGTCGTAATGGTATTCTAATTAGATCACAGGCGTACTCTTGCGTGTATTACGTCCGCTGTGAAATAGCAATTCACGAACGCCAGTCGATAAAACATCAACGTATAATTTCGTGATGGTGCGTAAGAAAGTTTTGTAACACGAAGAAGGATTCGGAGAAAGTTTAAATCACAATTTCAGTACCGAGTGAGCGGAATTATTTATCTCCAGCGTTCCGTGGCCGATGGCGAGGTCTACATAGCGCGAGGATCCCGCTTGGCAGCAACGTATGTTACTCCAAATTACGACAGTTACCACAGTGACAGTTTCAGTGACTAAGACAACTTTCATTACCGTAACGCCGAAAAGGTTTAGCGAATTTCGACTCCAACTTCAGAATTCAAATCTCGACACTTCTACCCTAGTGAGTTATTTTGTCAGTTCAAATGGTTCAAATGGCTCTGAGCACTATGGGACTCAACTGCTGAGGTCATTAGTCCCCTAGAACTTAGAACTAGTTAAACCTAACTAACCTAAGGACATCACAAACATCCATGCCCGAGGCAGGATTCGAACCTGCGACCGTAGCGGTCTTGCGGTTCCAGGCTGCAGCGCCTTTAACCGCACGGCCACTTCGGCCGGCTATTTTGTCAGTTAAAACAGGCATAACGAACTGTTAGAATGTTGTCAGTTTTACAATTCCATAGCTTTTCGCCAACAATATGTAGATCATTTAGGAAATATCATCTTCCGTTCAGCGAGGGGAGTGCTGTAGTGGTGATACGTGGAGGGCAACGTTCCAAATTCCCATTCGGAATGTCATATTTAGGTATTCCGTGATTCCCCTAAAACGCCCCAGACAAGTAACGAGATTATTCCGGAACGGCACGGCCGATTTTCTTCCCCATCCCTTTCTAAACGGAGCTTTTCTTCGTCTCCAATGGCTTTGTTGTCGAAAGGACATTAAACAATGATCTTTCCTCCTTCCTTTCTCGTTTATCACTTTAAAAGAAAGTTCAGTCATACTGCTATGGACAATAAGACATACCTCGTTACTGCTGAAGTTAAATGAATGAAGTTCTGAAATACTTTAAATGGTGACACTCGAAACCCACACAGGTTATAGAACTAGTAGAAACTGCGTGCTGATGATACATTTCAACAGCAAAGTGTGAAACTCGCCAACACCTCACACTACTAAAATAACTTTTACTCGGCTGTTAAAAATAACGGAAACGGAACATGCTTACACTTCTTGCTCATATGGAAGCTTATAGCTGTTCAGTTTTTCCGAAAATATTTTTAACTATCGAAATTCGTCGCAGTAGTTTTTGGTTACAATCGTTTCAGCAATGCAGTCCCGTAAAGAGAGACATACATTTCGATAAATATATTGAATACATTCAAAACTAGTTGACCAGAAGGACGTTGTCCTGTACATATTACAATGAATTTGTCTGTGATAGTTCTGTAAATCTGTGAAAAGGTATTGGATATTTGTAAGCAGAGACAAAATTTGCGACAAAGCGTATTTTTGAGTGACCATTTTACGACTATGGCCATCGATATTCAATTTGAGAAGGCGTACATTCAGAAGTACGCGAATGAGAAATTTTACATGCGAGATGAATTCTATCCACGTTACAAGGCTGGAATGCTGCAGATGTGTGATGTACCTGGAATGTGATACACATGGAACCACACGGTTTTGTTCCATAATTTAGATCCCAATTGAATTAAATCGGAATTTCGTGTCAATCAAATTCAAAAAATGGCTCTGAGCACTATGGGACTTAACTTCTTAGGTCATCAGTCCCCTAGAACTTAGAACTACTTAAACCTAACCAACCTAAGGACATCACACACATCCATGCTCGAGGCAGGATTCGAACCTGCGACCGTAGCGGTCGCGCGGTTCCTGACTGAAGCGCCTAGAACCGCTCGGCCACCTCGGCCGGCCGTGTCAATCAAATGATTTATTTTCTTCCATTTAATGAATCTCAAGGTGTTTTATTTACATTTCAATTTCGGTTGCAAGATCGAGTTTATGTAAACAATCAATACAGAGAAATGCTTTGTTTCGATTGGTTTGCTGTAACATGATCATTTCTTTTACTGCACTGATTTTCGACACACAACATTTTTGTTTTATTGTCTGGCGCGTAAACAAACAAAGGTAATGGTTCTCCGACACAGGAATACGCGATACACAACTGACCAAGCTAGGAGCACGGATTTTCACGGTTAATGCAGCAAGCAGTCGAGACTGCCCTGGTGGTCTGTTTACAGTCACTGCGATTGCAAGCCGCACCGGAAATTGCAATGGTCTAAAGTCGAACGGCATGTCGGTTGGAATCATTGGGCTGCATGGCATCCAAACTTTTCCTCCTTTGTACTTTCCTTTAAGGATCGTTGCGTCGATGACATTGCTCATCAGTTTCTTCACCGCAATCCGGGTGCCACTGCGCAGACGTGGTTGGCTGATATTTCGCAACATTATTATTATTGATCCGAGTTTCAGTAAAATCTGCGGGGCGCGTAATAGCGAGATAAACTGGAATTGGAATAAAAATGGAGTAACTGCATTTGTCGGACAGATGGTAAAAAAAAAGTAATTTTATTTTAATTTTGGCTGGAACGCGTTTTTATTATTTTCATTTCGTGAGTGTAAGGAGAAAAAAATTAAAAAAGATAGAGAAAAAACCAGTGAACCAAATTTGTCGTTCCTATCGTCAGTTTTGGTCAAAGATGCGTACAAAAAAATGTGGTTTTTATGATTTTTCCAGTTTTCCGAGTTTCCTTTGTAAGAAAGAACGGATGAGAGAATTTTGCATATCCATCTTTCGAAGTGTGAGTCATGGCTTTGAGTTCATATAAAAGTCCCACAGAAAAGAAGCACTCTCAGGTTTACCGAATTTTGAAATTTTCTGGGAAAGTTTTCGAGTTTTTCTTTCCCTAATAACCTTTTTTAGACCATTACGAAGAATATATATATATATATATATATATATAATTTGCCAGACCGATCCAGCTGTTCTCAATTGTTGTGTTTATTAACGAACAGCGTTTAAATTTTATTTACAGAGATTAAAATCCGCCGCTGCGTTTTTACATCTCTGTTTACCTACTACAGAGATTTTGATTAGTTTCCATTAGTACATGCACTGATCCACAACAAAGCTTTGTGTACACAATTTGTAGCTGTACTAATGATGATTGTCTGTTTATATATATATAACTCCTTCCATATTTAATTGGCGTTTGGAGTGACATTTCGTGGCAATTATGGGAGCTACGGGCTGTTCAGCTGCAGAAGAGACAGTCTATGGTGGGAAAATCAGTGAAGTAAACAGCCGCCGAAAGTTCGGGAAGGAGCGAAGTTTGATCGTAATCCATAAATATCTGTCTAAAAATATTATATATTGAAATCCCCCCACCGCGTTTCTCTGTCAGTATGTAAATGACAGCCTCAGGAATGTCTCTGTGAGGATTCTGATATGATTTCATGTGAATGTAGGAGTAATTTATTACAGTTACTACAGTCAAGTCGTCCGGCCATGTAAACTTATGCTACCTGGGTAATGCCGGAGCAGGTCACTAGTTTATTATAAAATGAATGAAATTTGTAAAGTTTCTGTTTTGCTGTCGTACATCAGTTTTCGACTGCAAGCATCGTTGTGTGCATCGCATTTAAAGTCGCCTTTCACACAACAGTAGCTGTCAGGAATCCTTAAGCTTATTCGAATTGCGTACGTTGATGAAATTTTCTTTGTGCACAGTGTGAAGGGATACCTAAGAACACCTTATAATAACCACATTTTTAACCATTTTTCTGAATTCTATTCCCAGCTCTGCACCTATCAACTGATAGTATGCGACATTATTTGTCAGCATTACCTGTTGCACAGGAAGCAGTGCTCCAATGTTCACAGTGCTATGTCTCTTTTCATCTCCATTCGTTACACAACAGAAATCTACTTAGGATGTACTGACCGGGTACTGAATCGCTCTGCTCCACAATTCGAGATTAGTGTTCCAACCGTCTGGTGTATAATTACGGGGGATGGCGTTGTGACCATGAAACAGCAGCCAATTCCAGAAAAATATCGAGTTTCGGGGGTGGGGATAGTAGCGCGGCGTTCATTATGGCCAGACTTATACTTATGTACAATCATAGTCAATAATGAGTCAACAAAAATATTCTAAAATATAGTGCCTGTGTTACGAAACATAACTGTAACATTAATGCAAATGTACAGTCTGATGTTTTCCTGTGGTACTTCCAATTTGCAGAGCTCCCTGCTGTCCAGCTGGGTCACTTCGTAATTACTCCACGATATTTCGGCAAACAGACTCGCTGTCATCTTCAGGTGATCTCTGAAAGCATATTTTCCCAAATAGCTCGTATTCATTATGACGGTAATATGTCTACAAACAAACAAAATTGAGAGAGTAAACCAATTTGCCCTCCCTGAGACTCACTGTAAAGTGCAGAATAAGCTGTGGAAATGAACAAATGCTTAATATGCTTTTAAATCTATGTACAGGGGGTACCCCCAAAAAACTGTAACTATTTTTTAAAAGCTATAAATCTTCAAACTGTTTACAAAACAACCTTATTCCCTTCAAAATATTCTAATACATTTGTCCCATCGGTGCTTCCACTGTTCCAAAAATTTTTTGTGGTCACCTTCATAAATGGCTGACAGATCCTTCCTCGTTTTCTTCTTGACTTTTTCACTGTCGTCAAATCGGTGTCCCCTGAAGCTCCTTTTCATGCGCGGAAGTAAGAAACACTCGCACAGAGCCAGGTCAGGCAGTAAGGCGAATGAGACAAGGAACCATACCATTTTAAGCTAAAAATTGTCAAACGGAGACGGCTGTGTGTTCAGGCGCGTTGTTATTCTGGAAGAACCAGTCTCCTGTCTGTCAAACGTTCCTTGAAAATTCGCTGAATCGAGCGCCAAGATAACCCACTAATCTCGGGCCGTCGACCAATTGTCTGTCGATGGTCTGTGAACACAAGCTCTCGAATTTCTTAAATATTTTCGTCTATTCGGGCAGTTGATGGTCGTCCAGAACGAGGTTTGTTATCAGTCGACATGTCGCCATTTTTAAATCGAGCAAACCACTCGTGAACTTGAGTTTTTCCCATAGGTTTTCCTTTTAGTGTGCTGTTTTCAACATTAAAACACTTTCAGCAGCATTTTTACCGGTTAGAAAACAAAATTTCTCAGTCGCATGTTGTTCACTTAAACTTGCTATCATAAAGACAGGTTCATTTTGGGAATCAGCGTTATGCAAACACAATTAGTTTAGTTTTATATTTCCCCAGACATATTTCGACACCAATGTGCCATCTTCTGTGGGTTAAATTTTTATCTTTTGTAAAGTATAATATCACATTTGAAATAATTTAACTACTGTAGGCCTAAGAAATACAGTATTTGCAATTTGCTTCGTTTTGTTTGGACACTCACCTTAAAATTACATCGCTAAACGAACTGTATTATTAAACATCGATTTTAGTGCTCGTTTTCGTCGTTTTCTTTTTGACAGCATATCATCTGCAAACTACCCATGAAGAAAAATTATTGCGTATTTGTAGAGAGCTTTTTCGACGTTAGAGGTTATGTATATTTCTGTACTTACATTTTCCGTCCTGTTTCGTGTCCTTGGTTCGTGTCTCAATCAGCTACTATTTAGTGCATTGTTTTCACTCAGTTCTACGTAAATTTCCGCTCACAACTGATAGAAAGCAATGCACTACATAGTAGCTGATTGAGACACGAACCAGGGACACGAAACAGGACGGAAAATGTAAGTACAGAAACGTACATAACCTCTAACGTCGAAACAGCTCTCCACAAATACGCAATAACTTTTCTTCGTGGCTAGCTAGCAGATGACATGCTGTCAAATAATAATAATAATAATAATAATAATAATAATAAAACCGACGAAAACGAGCACTAAAATCGATGTTTAATAATAGAGTTCACATAGCGATGTAATTTTAAGGTGAGTGTCCAAACAAAACGAAGCAAATTGCAAATATTGTATTTCTTAGGCCTACAGTAGTTAAATTATTACAAATGTGATGTTATACTTCACAGAAAATGAAAATTTAACCCATAGAGGATGACACAATGGTGTCGAAACATGTCTGGGGAAATATAAAAATAAACTAATTGTGTTTGTGTAAGGCTCATTCCCAAAATAACATAGTTTGTAAATGGCAAACACGGAAGAACGAGAAGAGGAGCTTCAAACCTTAGCTCATATGGTTCAAATGGCTCTGAACACTATGGGACTTAACATCTGAGGTCATCAGTCCCCTAGAACTTAGAACTACTTAAACCTAACTAACCTAAGGACATCACACACATCCATGCCCGAGGCAGGATTCGAACCTGCGACCGTAGCAGTCGCGCGGTTTCGGACTGAAGCACCTAGAGCCGCTCGGCCACCGCGGCCGGCAAGCCTCAGTAAAAATGAGTTGCTATCATAAAAAACGAAACAAGAAGAAAACAGTGGTAGCAAAAACAATCTGTGCAGATAAACAGTACAAGGCAGGTCGACAACACAGGCGGCACTGTTCTGGCAATTAGCTGCGCTGTACACGCCTGTCCGCACCTCGTGGTCGTGTGGTAGCGTTCTCGCTTCCCGCGCCCGGGTTCGATTCCCGGCGGGGTCAGGGATTTTCTCTGCCTCGTGATGACTGGGTGTTGTGTGCTGTCCTTAGGTTAGTTAGGTTTAAGTAGTTCTAAGTTCTAGGGGACTGATGACCATAGATGTTGAGTCCCATAGTGCTCAGAGCCATTTGAACCATTTTTTGTACACGCCTAGCGTCAGAAATGTGTACTACACAAGCTCCATTCACGGCAATGTTATTCCGGTTTTTTCGGGTACTCCCTCGTACATCATGACCTGAAACACAGGTTAAATTCGAGCATGGTTACGGGCTGCACTCTCCTAAATAAACTGTGACGTCAGGGTAGGTGTGTGTGTGTGTGTGTGTGTGTGTGAGGAACATTCAAATTTGACGTGTTCCTCTTCTGGAGAAGAAATCTAAGTTTCAGACGCAGTGTTCTATCCAAAGATGTGTTGGGGGCACTTTGTGCTGTCTCCAGTAGATCCAGCGATTACGAGGTAGAAAAAAATGGTTCAAATGGCTCTGAGCACTATGGGACTTAACATCTTAGGTCATCAGTCCCCTAGACTTAGAACTACTTAAACATAACTAAGCTAAGGACATCACACTCACCCATGCCCGAGGCAGGATTCGAACCTGCGACCGTAGCGGTCGCGCGGTTCCAGACTGAAGTGCCTAGAACCGCTCGGCCACTAAGGCCGCTGATTACGAGGCAGAGGCAGTATCGATATGGCGCTCATAGCCCTGGCACTCATGCACCTTGATAGCCCAGGATATTTTACGAGAGAAGAGGAATCACACTCAGCACCGGAACAAATCTGCCACTAGTAAGCACACCGCCTGCGTCCCTTATATGGGCCGCTGCAGCTGCACCTCAGTTGTTCAATCGGGTCCTGCACAACAACTCCTGTAACTCCAAATTGCCACATCATGGACTTGATCCTCGTCTTTCTATGGATAGTTAATAATGAAGACCAGTCTTCAGCAGACGGATTTCGAACATTCCACGCACATGAAGTGGCTGACACAGACTATAGTTATCCTGCGAGACGTTGACAACCCCTGCGGGAATAGCGTTGTTTATAACTGGACAGTGCGTACACACATATCTGACCCAAATTGGACGGAAAAAATTTCGATATTTTCTATTTTGCAATAAGGGCCGCATGGTCTCACGTTGTTTGCTGCAGAGTAATAATGTAATTATGATTTATTCATATTGTTACTCAGTTACGTATGTTTCTGTGAAAACAGTTTCACAATAGTGAAAGACATTGTAATATGCCTTCACCAAATCGTACTATACAAAGCACAGAGTGTTGAAACAACCTTCAGTTGCAGGAGCACTGTGTGTGGTTTCCATCGCTGTGAGAACAGCACAGCGTGTGCCACTGTTCCGCTACTTTCAGAGGAACCTTACGCAAGGTGCATTTCGGCCAACTTTTCATCAGCAAACGTATAGTACTGTTGCGCATCACGGTTACCGTATGACTAACAGTGCGCGAAAAACAGTCCCAAAACAGAACCGAGCAGAGCTGAATGCAATGTTAGGGGCGAAATGTAAAGTGGGCGTTACTATTGTCATCAGGAAGTACCGTGAATCAGTCTAACAAGTTTGTTCCCAGTTTGTTTGGCAAATTAAAACAGTGCAGGAAAATGTCTACGATAACACTAACGCTTGACTGACCGTCATTTATGAACACCCAGAAGATGCTACGAGGGTCACTCCAAAAGAAATTGACATTACTTTTTTTTAAATCTATCTTTTATTCTACATGTTTGAAAGTTTTACATTGTGTAGATACATCCTTTAGGAACAATATTTTCATTTCTTCACATAATATCCATCCCTCTCAACGGCCTTGCGCCATCTTGGAACCAGCGCCTGTATACCCACACGGCAAATTCTGGACCAATCTGTTGGAGCCACTGTTTGGCAGCGTGCACAAGGGGTTCATCATCTTAAAACCTTGTTCCACGAATAGAGTCTTTCAGTGTCACAAAGAGATGATAGTCACATGGAGCCAGGTCAGGACTGTAAGGCGGGTGTTTCGGTGTTGTCCATCCGAGTTTTGTGATCGCTTCCACGGTTTTTTGACTGACATGTGGCCGTGCATTGTCGCCCAACAGCAAAACATCCTGCTTTTGCCGATGTGGTCGAATACGACTCAGTCGAGCTTGCAGTTTATTCAGTGTCGTCACATATGCATCAGAATTTATGGTGGCTCCACTTGCCATGATATCCACAAGCAAGAGTCCTTCGGAATCTAAAAACACCGTAGCCATAACTTTTCCAGCAGAAGATGTGGTTTTGAATTTTGTTTTTCTTGGGTGAATTTGCATGATGCCACTCCATTGATTGCCTCTTCGTCTCTGGTGAAAAATTATGGAGCCATGTTTCATCACCTGTCACAATTCTTCCAAGAAATTCATCTCCACCATTCTCGTACTGTTCCAAAAGTTCGCTGCACACCGTTTTTCTTTTGTGAGCCACTGTCAACATCCTGGGAACCCACCTGGCACAAACCTTTTTTAACGCCAACACTTTCACTATTCTGAAAACACTTCCTTTCCCTATCCCAACGTAGCGTGACAATTCGTTCACTATGATGCGTCTGTCAGCAGTCACCAATTCGTTAACTCTCTGCGCATTGTCTGGAGTGTGTGCAGTACGAGGCCTGTCGCTGCGAGGACAATCCTCAATATTTCCGTGCCCGCTTTCATCACGTAACCTGCTTGCCCACTGTACTGCGATCGACAGCAGCATCTCCATACACCTTTT
Organism: Schistocerca piceifrons; assembly: GCF_021461385.2. Classification (NCBI taxonomy): domain Eukaryota; kingdom Metazoa; phylum Arthropoda; class Insecta; order Orthoptera; family Acrididae; genus Schistocerca; species Schistocerca piceifrons. Next base: position 486,476,559 of record NC_060143.1, on the reverse strand, counting down.
TCAACCTCTTGTGGATGTTTCCCACCGTGTCGTTTTTACAGCACAGGAATTCTATGACAGCACGTTGCTTCTGACGAACGTCAAGTGTAGCAGCCATCTTGAAGACATGCTGTGACAGCACCACTCACGAGAACAGGTTGAACTAAGTTTGAAAACAAGCTGGAAGGATGTATCTACACACTGTAAAACGTTCATACATGCAGAATGAAAACTGTATTTTTACAAAAATAGTGTGCATTTCTTTTGGAGTGAACCTCGTATAAATGGGCACTGGTGGCATGGATGCTATACTGTGCTCGATTTGTCAAACTGTGAGACGTGCGTAGCAGCTCTGCCTGAGGGATGGCAGCCACAGCGTTTCCAGTGTCCCGCTGTCGCTCTGCTAATGTATGAGGATTATTTGAGTACACCTGCCCCTTCAATTGGCCCCACAGGTAACAATCAGTGGAAGAGATCAAGCTATCGAGGTGGCCAGATGATTGAACTGCCGCTGCTAACTGACCTTTCCTCACCCAGTACCTCGTGCGCTCGTGGCAAGATTGTCAAGGCGGTGTGTTCTGTTGCTCCATATTGCTGCAAATGTCGACATAGTCGTATATCTGTGACTGCGTAACGCAGGCACTTGCACAGTTTTACACGTATTTTCTGTGCAATAGTGATACAGTAATAGAAGAGAGTAAGATACCAAACGAAATACAGTTACTCTATCGATCCACTGAAGACCATTTACCATTCCAGAATGAGATTTTCACTCTGCAGCGGAGTGTGCGCTGATATGAAACTTCCTGGCAGATTGAAACTGTGTGCCCGACCGAGACTCGAACTCGGGACCTTTGCCTTTCGCGGGCAAGTGCTCTACCATCTGAGCTACCGAAGCAATCCGCTGCAGAGTGAAAATCTCATTCTGGAAACATCCCCCAGGCTGTAGCTAAGCCATGTCTCCGCAGTATCCTTTCTTTCAGGAGTGCTAGTTCTGCAAGGTTCGCAGGAGAGCTTCTGTAAAGTTTGGAAGGTAGGAGACGAGATACTGGCAGAAGTAAAGCTGTGAGGACCGGGCGTGAGTCGTGCTTCGGTAGCTCAGATGGTAGAGCACTTGCCCGCGAAAGGCAAACGTCCCGAGTTCGAGTCTCGGTCGGACACACAGTTTTAATCTGCCAGGAAGTTTCGTTACCATTTACCATTCTTACCAAAGTACTCGGAAAATTCCCCTGAACAATGTACGAAACTTTGTTGGTGGTGTTCAAACACACCCTACCATTTTGAACGAATATGATCTTCGCTGAAGATGTAGACATCAAATATCAAAACGAAATGATGGCAATCTGTGTGAAAAATGAAATAGGGTAAAAATACTGTAGTGTGTACTGTAGTGTTGAACTCTGGATGTCTTTCCTAAGATTCGTCAGGCGCATTTTCCGTGGTGGTTCGGCAGATATTTGCAATTTCGTTTTTGCAACGTGTAGCTAGTGTCAGCCCAAACAAGTACCACTCACTACATGTTTCACTCGACATCTTGCGTCGACGGAATGTGTCGGTTTGTATCCCTTTCCAGACTAAATGATATTTAAATCGGAATTTTACGTTCCTATTCGATACAGCGCTACCATATTAGTCTCATGCGATGTTTGTTTTACCGATATGTATCAACAGTAGCAGCAAAACAAAAAGAATAACCGGTACTCCAGTAGTGCTGAGCAGCGCTTCTGCATGGAGGTAGCAGTCAGCACGGGCCAGAGCGGTGGTGTCGCTGCTAGAGCACTGATTATTCTTCGTGTTTTAGTGTTAATACAGACTGGTAAAACGAATATCACGTTGGACTAATTTAGGACTGCCCTGTTGAATGGGCACGTAAAGCTCCACTTTAAAAATTATTTTGTTTATAAAGAGAAACAAACCAACGCCCTCCACCGACACCAGCCCTCGTATGAAAGACCTGATGAGCAGCACTTGTTTGGGTTGACTGCAGCTACAGGTTGCAAAAGAGCAATTACTGATATGTGCAGAAACACCAGAGGAAATATTTCTGGCGAATCTTAGGAGAGACTCTCTATACAGGGTGGTCCATTGATCGTGACCGGGCCAAATACCTCACGAAATAAGCGTCAAACGAAAAAACTACAAAGAACTAAACTTGTCTAACTTGAAGGGGGAAACCAGATGGCGCTATGGTTGGCCCGCTATATGGCGCAGTCATAGGTCAAACGGATATCAACTGCGTTTTTTTTAAACAGGAACCCCAATTTTTATTACATATTCGTGTAGTACGTCAAGAAATATGAATGTTTTAGCTGGACCACTGTTTTCGCTTTGTGATAGATGGCACTGTAATAGTCACAAACGTTTCAGTACATGGTATCACGTAACATTCCGCCAGTGCGAACGGTATTTGCTTCGTGATACATTACCGGTGTTAAAAAGGACCGTTCACCAATTGCGGAAAAAGTTGATATGGTGTTGATGTATGGCTATTGCGATCAAAATGCCCAACGGGCGTGTGCTATGTATGCTGATCAGGATCCTGCACGACATCGTCCAAGTCTCCGGACCTTTCGCCGGATAGTTACGTTATTTAAGGAAACAGAAGTGGTCAGCCACATGTGAAACGTCAACCACGACCAACAACAAATGATGATGCCCTAGTAGGTGTTTTAGCTGCTGTCGCGGCTAATCCGCACATCAGTAGCAGACAAATTGCGTGAGAATCGGGAATCTCAAAAACGTCGGTGTTGAGAATGCTACTTCAACATCGATTGCACCCGTACCATATTTCTATGCACCAGGAATTGCATGGCGACGACTTTAAACGCCGTGTACAGTTCTGCCACTGGGCGCAAGAGAAATTGCGGGACGATGACAGATGCTTTGCACGCGTTCTATTTAGCGACGAAGCGTCATTCACCAACAGCGGGAACGTAACCCGGCATAATACGCACTATTGGGCAACGGAAAATCCACGATGGCTGCGAGAAGTGGAACATCAGCGACCTTGGCGGGTTAACGTATGGTGCGTCATTATGGGAGGAAGGATAATTGCCTCCCATTTTATCGATGGCAATCTAAATGGTGCAATGTATGCTGATTTCCTACGTAATGTTCAACCGATGTTACTACAAGATGTTTCACTGCGTGACAGAATTGCGATGTACTTCCAACATGATGGACGTCCGGCACATAGCTCTCGTACTGTTGAAGCGGTATTGAATAGCATATTTCATGACAGGTGGATTGGTCTTCGAAGCACCATACCATGGCCCACACGTTCACCGGACCTGACGACCCCGGATTTATTTCTGTGGGGAAAGTTGACGGATATTTGCTATCGTGATCCACCGACAACGCCTGACAACATATTCAGTGCACTGTCAAAGCATGTTCAAACATTACGGATGGCGAACTACTCGCTGTTGAGAGGAATGTCATTACACGTATTGCCAAATGCATTGAGGTTGACCGACATAATTTTGTGCATTTATTGCATTAATGTGCTGTTTACAGGTAATCACGCTGTAACAGCATGCGTTCTCAGAAACGATAAGTTCACAAAGGTACATGTATCACATTGGAACAACCGAAATAAAATGTTCAAACGTACCTACGTTCTGTATTTTAATTTAAAAAACCTACCTGTTACGAACTGTTTGTCTAAAATTGTGAGCCATATGTTTGTGACTATTACAGCGCCATCTATCACAAAGCGAAAAAAGTGGTCTAACTAAAACATTCGTATTTCCTTACGTATTACACGAATATGTAATAAAAATGGGGGTTCCTATTTTAGAAAACGCAGTTGATATCCGTTTGACCTATGGCAGCTCCATTTAGAGGGCCAACCATAGCGCCATCTGGTTTCCCCCTTCAAGCTAGACGAGTTTCGTTCTTTGTAGTTTTTTCGTTTGACGCTTATTTCGTGAAATATTTGGCCCGGTCACGATCAATGGACCACCCTGTATATGAGAGTATGTAACGGCTTGTAACCAGGCTAATACATATGTATGAATTTGGGCGTTTGTTTTTTGCCAGGAAACATTACAGTGTACATTTCTAATTAACATGTAGTTATTGTATCTGCCAAGGAATGTTTTTTTCGTATATACCTTCAGGTACCTGAAGATGGTCGTGCAGACTGAAACCGGTGATGAATAAAGCTGTTAATTCAGTATCTGAATGCAACTACTGCAGCGTCAGTGAATGAGTGATTTCTTCAGCTGTTACTGATTACGGTTGCTACTTCAGTCTGCCTCAGTAGTTAAGGTAGCATACAGGAAGCATTCTATATTACAAAGTCTCACTTTATCTATACTAAAGATAATACTTCATGTGCGAATACCTGAATAAGGACTTCACCTCAAAACTGATTGTCATTAGAGTGTTAATGCTTAGTCTTTTCCTTTATCATTGTAAGTACAAACAGTTGCACATTTTGTCAGTCCTGAAAATGTGAGAATACTGTAAATTAGTTTTCGCTCCTCTATCACTTTGAAGCAACCAAGGATGTTATAAGCGATAGCTTTGTATTGTTATGGAAAAACAGCTAGTGAAATTACTGCTTGTGTGCATTTAGCAAATATTGCCACTGCAAGAGAACCGATACATATATGAAATTTAAAGCCCGTGTGTGCGTCATTTACTCTCTACTCTACATCCCTGCGCCGAGAGGCTTCATTTCATAACCCGATAAGCTTCTGTAGTGTTTCCCGTCGGAAATTATTTCCGTTCTCAGGTCGCTGCATGACAGGACGCCTGTGGCGATTATTATGTTTGGAAACGTGGGAGAGCGCTTTCGAATTAACACCATAACAAAACGTTGGCGCTTAACAATATCAAAATTGGTGCCGTTCTGTGTTTATCTTTTCCGTGACCCACCCCGTTTTCGAGCAGCTGCCACTTTCCATTTCCTATCATCTGCAAAATAAATTGCGAATGTTTAGCGTGAAACATGAAAGTGAAATATCAGTACATTTCCAGTATGTTGACGTCAGCACTGTAGTAGGTAATTATAGCAATACCTCCAGCTGGAGCTGGCAATGCCTTGCTAAGGAATAGATGTTTCAGAAGCGAATAGGTCAGTGTCATTAACGTGACTACTTCATACTACATAAACATTTCACTGGTTCATCAGTAAATAACAATCATACAGCATCGACATCTGGCAATTCCGACGATTAGTTCGTCATTCAAGGAGTAGAATTTCATGATTGAAATAATGAAAACTGCTCCAGTTACTTATTTTTTGATGCTTAGCTGAAAGCGTTACAAAAATTTATTCTCATTTTCTAGTGCATTTGTGCATTTCTTTACATGAATATGTTTGGTGATATTTTCCTTTGTGATTTCGCGTCTCTCTTACACCTTCTAGAAGTTAGACTGCAATTGGAAAGTCGGACAAAATGAATCTTTGAGTGTTTTTAAAAGCTAATGTTAGAAATGGTATTTCTGTTTGCCTACTTACAGATATTGTGCCTCCTGCATTTTACAGAACACCACATAGTCGAAAATCATCACTCTATAGGTTCACAAGGAGTTTGTACACAGTCACAGTTGTTACATTCTTTTTTACAGCTACTGGCTACGTTTTATAGTCATAATGTGTTTGTAGCATGTTTTATAAACAAACAGTGTAAGTGATGATTCGGATGTGAGTGACATTCTGTATAACGGAAGAGGCGCAATACCTCTAAGTATGCAAATAAAAATACTGTGTCTAACATTAGCGTTTAAAAACACTCAATTATTCATTTTGTCCGATGTTCCGATTGCAGTCTAACTTAAAAAAGACGCAAGACAGGCACAAAATCACACTTTAAAAAATCTCCAAACACATTAATGTGAAGAAATGCACTTGAAAATGAGAATAAATTTTCGAAACGCGTTCTGCTAAGCATCAAAATATAAGTAACAGGCGCAGTTTTCATTATTTACACCGTGAATGACGGAGTTGCACGCTTTCCTGAATCGACTACTATGATAAAGAAATTAAGGTGATGATTTGTCTTCATCTGGAACTTTTCTGCAGAAAGTTATGGTGTCATGTTAGCAGAGGAACTGGTTAGTGGAGATGTCATTGATACGAGTACCGCGGAAATGATGTGATGTTTGAGCAGTTACTTTTCACGAAGCAGCTACACTGGAGATGTGCAGGAAGTTAATTCACACACATGGAAGAAAAAGACTTTCTGGCAGTCTCATCGAGATTGGTTTCTCAGTACCTGAGACATCAAATGGTTCAAATAGCTCTGAACACTATGGGACTTAAAATCTGAGATCAAAAATGGTTGAAATGGCTCTGAGCACTATGGGACATAACTGCTGAGGTCATCAGTACCCTAGAACTTAGAACTACTAAAACCTAACTAACCTAAGGACACCACACACGTCCATGCTCGAGGCAGGGTTCGAACCTGCGACCGTAGCGATTTCGCGGTTCCAGACTGGAGCGCCTAGAACCGCTCGGCGACTCCGGCCGGCAAATCTGAGGTCATCAGTCCTCTAGAACTTAGAACTACTTAAACCTAACCAACTTAAGGACATCACACACATCCATGCTCGAGGCAGGATTCGAACCTGCGATCGTAGCAGTCGCGCGGTTCCGGACTGACGCGCCTAGAACCGCTCGGCCACCACGGCCGGCACCTGAGACATCCGACTCATATTCGGGTGGGCGGGGTTTAAAGTAGGAAGAAATGTTAAACAGAGTTTCGTTGGCTATGAAATGGTCAGAGGCGGAGGAAAATCTCGTACTGCGATAGGATGCAAAACTAATCGGCCATGACCTTGGCGAGAAACCACAGCATCATTTGCGTTCAACGGTTCATCAAAACCACAGAAAAAGTGTGTGGTTGGCCAACGAAACTTTTAATCTCACTCCTCCCGAATGAGAGCTAGAGTTCATTGATCACCCGTTAAATTGTCCAATGTATTTAATGCTCCCTCTGTAATCCACTGTATTTCGGCAGGACATTTAACTTCTATCATTCCTTTCCTTCACACAAAAACCTGCTTTTGGTAGTTACATATGATAGCTGTAAGGGGAACAACGGATTTTTATTGATAATTTTAACCAAGCACTGAATTTTCACTGTACTTTGGACAGTTCTGAAACTGTTGAGATGGGTTCCATTGAATTTGTATGCCTTATTGCTGTGGTTTTCCGGTAGGCAATGAGACGTTGCACATTGTTACCTATGGGCGAATAAATCGGTAGCGGCAACGTGTCACAAAGGTGAGGTTTTCAGACGGAACTTGGCACATACGATAATCCACATTTGGAACTAAAATGGTTCAAATGGCTCTGAGCACTATGGGACTTAACATCTGAGGTCACCAATCCCCAAGACTTAGAACCACTTAAACCTAACGACATCGCACACATCCATGCCCGAGGCAGGATTCGAACCTGCGACCGTAGCAGCAGCGCGGTTCCGGACTGAAGAGCCTAGAACCGTTCGGCCACAGCGGCCGGCACAGTTGGAACTGGCAAGACTTGAAACGAAGAGTGGAAACTGATTAACAAGGGGGGCGCGCCTACTAGTCATGAACGATTCAGTCAAAGTTTATAGTATATGCAGGGCTTGGCTGGAAATGAAAGTGGGAGGGCAGGGAGATCCATGTAAGCAAGCCAGTGGGAAAAATAGGATTTTTGGCGCGGATCAAGAAAGGCATGAGCCATTGATGTTGACATACTTTCTGGGTAGCGTTTGTCGCTGCAGAATGATTACAGAAAGGGAATCTCAGAGTTCTAGGATCGAGTCCTCATGCAATATCTTTTTTTTAATTTTCATTTTTTACGTTAAAGTTAAACTGAAAAAAAAACCTGAAGTAACGCTCAGTAAGATGCATCTGTTAATATTTTCACAAAAGGTCTGTAAGGAAACGCAAAGTAAAATTTGAGATTGAAAATAAATTTCCAGGAATGGATTGCAAAGCGTATACGAGAACTTCCTGTATGACATCAGATACTTTTATTATTTTACAGTTGATGATTCACACGGCCTGGTGAAACTCGTCGTAAATACCAAAGAAACAGCTATTTTCTGGGCATTCTTCACACACTATAAACCCCACATTTTTACACTTAGATATTTGTTTTAAAGTTTCCATGGAAAAACAGACATTGTTTACATTCGTAACATGTTTCCTCTTATCGCACAGTCTGGTAGCAAATTACGCATTGCGCATCATTTCGTCAAATTTATGGAGGATAGCTGGTGATGTTCTGTGGAATGTGTTTTGGCACATTCTTCTCCAAGATCAAACTGAAAGTAATAGAACGCCAAGTCCAGTACGCTATATTTACAACCCGTCCTCTAAATATTATTTACAGACTCCTCGTGGACGCCGTAAGTACATTCCTTTTTGGAAATTTATTTGCAAGAAGAAAGTTTGCGTTGCTTTCCCTTTCATGCCTTTTATGAAATCACATTTTAAAAAAGGATAAATAAATATATAAAAAGACACAGCACGAAGGAATTTCCGAATTGGATGGAAATCTCTAGATGTGATGTCAGTGCCGGATACAGAAAAACCTCAAGGAGGGGGCGCTAAAGATGTCTTGAGCTACCTTTAATTTTACCGTACTAAAAAATAATCAAGTCACATGCAAAGTTCAGGAAAGTTTTATTAAAACTGATTATACACATATACAAAACAATGCCATCTTATGATATAAAAAGTTACAATTGTGGTTCTCTTCCTTAAATGGTGAATACTGTGCGCCCATTCTTCCTGGCAAATTGGTTAATTACAGCGTCAAAAGTACAATCAATGTCAGGGTGAGTGTTCAACAGAACTAAGCCATTAAGTCCATCCTCCTTCTTTGCTGACCTCAGCCATGTCCTTGTACGCCACAATAAAAACTTCTTTCTATTGGAGCAATAGATGCAGGTAGACAAGCACATATTTTGTATAGCGTGCGCAAAAAAGGATAGTCAGATGTAGTACAAACAGACAGCACTTGCATAATAGAATCACGATCATTAAGGGCGTTTATGTTCATTTGCTTGTATTGAAGAATCTCTCCCATTAGTCTCTGTTTAATCACAAAGAGTGATTCTTCTTGAAAGAACGGCAGTTCAGTTAAGCACTGATTCAATTTGTGTGCCAGATCATTACCGTTATGTCTCAGTGGTTGTGAGGGCAATAGTGTGTTGAACTTTAAATGATAAATATTTTCTTCAGCAAAACGTTCTCGCATGTCAGTCGTAACATGATAGTGTTGGAATAAAAACAGTTCTTTTCTAATATGTCATAGCATCATAATTATGATCACAGTTTTCCCTGTGTCTTTTTCTACCCGTAAGACGAGGAACACTCATCTCCACGTCTAACTCTTCCATAACTGCCTTGGCCTCTTCAACAGTACGAGCAAAGGGGTTATCAGCATTAGCTCTCCTGCCGTCGTACACCTTGAGCGTCGAATGTAAATTTTGCTTTTACCGTCGCTACGTCCAAGCTGTCTGTGTGCCAGACGGAAACGGATAAAATACGATGACGCGGGCGTGGGTGCTACATAGGAAAGTACAACTACTCGATAACTCGATTCAGTCAACTCGACTGACAAAAGAAACGAACTGCGTGCGGGGTGACTGGCGGAGGGAGGCGCAGGTGGCAATGCGGGCGGCCCCCCATGGGCGGGGGCGGGGGGGGGGGGGGGCTAGGTGGGGGCCGCTCGCCCCCCATATATATCCGCCATTGTGTGATGTACATGTACAGCCAAACAAATGATTACAATTTCATGAAAACTATATGATTTAATCAAGAGAAGGAGCTTCACAAATTGAGCAAGTCAAACACGTTGGACCACCTTTGGCCCTTATACAAGCAGTTATCCAGCTTGTCATTGATTGTAGAATTGTTGGATGTCTTCCTCAGGGATATAGTACCAAAGTCTGCCCAGCTGTCGGGCCAGATCGTCAAACACCCAAGTTGGTTGGAGGGCCCTACCAACAACGCTGCAAACGTCCTCAATTGGGGAGAGATCCGGCGATCATGTTGGCCAAGGTAGGGTTTGTCAAGCGCGAAGACTAGCAGTAGTGTGCAGGCGGGCATTATCTTGCTGAAATGTAATCCGAAGTTTGCTATCCGTGAAGAACAACAAAACGAGGCGGAGAATATCGTCAACGTACCGCTGTGCTGTAAGGGTGCCATGGATGTGGCAAATGGGTCCTTCTATGAAATGAAATTGAACTGCATTCCATCACTGCTGCTTGTCGGGCCGTATGACGATCGACAGTCAGATTGGTATCCAACAACTGTCGGAGGGGCGGGAGGGGGAGAGGCTGCAGATGTGGCTTAAGCCTGGAGTTTCGTTGTCTCGAGCAGAATTGTCTTCAGTGACGAGTCCCGCCTCGAACTGAACCCTGATGACGAGTGAAGACGTGTCTGGAGATGCCTCGTCCAGCGGTACGATACCAACTAACAGTCGCTCGTAATACGACCTGAGAGCCAGTTGTCATCCGCTGCACGATTACAGCGTAGCGATATTCTACACGCATTTTTGTTGCTCTTCACGGCAAACCAGCGTCGGCTTACGTTTCAGCGAGATAATGACCGCCCACACGTGGCGAGAATTTTTAACGCCTGTCATCGTTTCTGCAACACCCTGCCTTGGTCAGAAAGGTCGTCAGATCTCTCCCCAAATGAGACCGTTTCCAGAATTACAGGCTGAGCCTTCCAGTCAGCTCGGCATGAGGACATCCATCAACTCGATCAAACCAAGCCCAGCGGAGTAACTGCTTGCATGTGGGCCAGAGGTGCACCAACATATTATTGACTTGCTCAATTTGTGAAGCTGTTTCTCTTGAGGGTGCGCATTAGTAAAGCCGGCAAACTGCGGGGACGGATTCCTGAGTGGAAATGGAGAGAAAAAGATCAAATGTTATTTCTTCAAAACGCTTGTCCTTACGGAGCTCCCACTTCTGTCGCTTTCATACATGGCCAAGCACTGCATATCACATAAATCTGGACAATAGCGATGGTGACGAGTAAGCGCCGTTCGCTTGTAAGCTATCCAACTCTGGGGCGCACCCAAAAATAATGCGACTATAATGGTAGCAAGTTCTACATCTATATTTATACTCCGCAAGCCACCTAACGGTGTGTGGCGGAGGGCACTTTACGTGCCACTGTCATTACCTCCCTTTCCTGTTCCAGTCGCGTATGGTTCGCGGGAAGAACGACTACCGGAAAGCCTCCGTGCGCGCTCGAATCTCTCTAATTTTACATTCGTGATCTCCTCGGGAGGTATAAGTAGGGGGAAGCAATATATTCGATACCTCATCCAGAAACGCACCCTCTCGAAACCTGGAGAGCAAGCTACACCGGGATGCAGAGCGCCTCTCTTGCAGAGTCTGCCACATGAATTTGATAAACATTTCCGTAACGCTATCACGCTTACCAACTAACCCTGTGACGAAACGCGCCGCTCTTCTTTAGATCTTCTCTATCTCCTCTGTCAACCCGACCTCGTACGGATTCCACACTGATGATCAATACTCAACTATAGGTCGAACGAGTGTCTTGTAAGCCACCTCTTTTGTTGATGGACTACATTTTCTAAGGACTCTCCCAATGAATATCAACCTGGCACCCGCCTTACCAACAATTATTTTTATATGATCATTCCTCTTCAAATCGTCCCGTACTAATACTCCCAGATATTTGACAGAAGTAACTGCTACCAGTGTTTGTGCCGCTATCATATAATCATACAATAAAGGATCCTTCTTTCTGTGTATTCGCAATACATTACATTTGTCTATGTTAAGGGTAGGTTGCAACTCCCTGCACCAAGTGCCTATCCGCTGCAGATCTTCCCGCATTTCGCTGCGATTTTCTAATGCTGCAACTTCTCTGTATACTACAGCATCATCCGCGAAAAGCCGCATGGAACTTCCGACACTATCCACTAGGTCAGTTATATATACACTCCTGGAAATTGAAATAAGAACACCGTGAATTCATTGTCCCAGGAAGGGGAAACTTTATTGACACATTCCTGGGGTCAGATACATCACATGATCACACTGACAGAACCACAGGCACATAGACACAGGCAACAGAGCATGCACAATGTCGGCACTAGTACAGTGTATATCCACCTTTCGCAGCAATGCAGGCTGCTATTCTCCCATGGAGACGATCGTAGAGATGCTGGATGTAGTCCTGTGGAACGGCTTGTCATGCCATTTCCACCTGGCGCCACAGTTGGACCAGCGTTCGTGCTGGACGTGCAGACCGCGTGAGACGACGCTTCATCCAGTCCCAAACATGCTCAATGGGGGACAGATCCGGAGATCTTGCTGGCCAGGGTAGTTGACTTACACCTTCTTGAGCACGTTGGGTGGCACGGGATACATGCGGACGTGCATTGTCCTGTTGGAACAGCAAGTTACCTTGCCGGTCTAGGAATGGTAGAACGATGGGTTCGATGACGGTTTGGATGTACCGTGCACTATTCAGTGTCCCCTCGACGATCACCAGTGGTGTACGGCCAGTGTAGGAGATCGCTCCCCACACCATGATGCCGGGTGTTGGCCCTGTGTGCCTCGGTCGTATGCAGTCCTGATTGTGGCGCTCACCTGCACGGCGCCAAACACGCATACGACCATCATTGGCACCAAGGCAGAAGCGACTCTCATCGCTGAAGACGACACGTCTCCATTCGTCGCGACACCACTGGAGGCGGGCTGCACGATGTTGGGGCGTGAGCGGAAGACGGCCTAACGGTGTGCGGAACCGTAGCCCAGCTTCATGGAGACGGTTGCGAATGGTCCTCGCCGATACCCCAGGAGCAACAGTGTCCCTAATTTGCTGGGAAGTGGCGGTGCGGTCCCCTACGGCACTGCGTAGGATCCTACGGTCTTGGCGTGCATCCGTGCGTCGCTGCGGTCCGGTCCCAGGTCGACGGGCACGTGCACCTTCCGCCGACCACTGGCGACAACATCGATGTACTGTGGAGACCTCACGCCCCACGTGTTGAGCAATTCGGCGGTACGTCCACCCGGCCTCCCGCATGCCCACTGTACGCCCTCGCTCAAAGTCCGTCAACTGCACATACGGTTCACGTCCACGCTGTCGCGGCATGCTACCAGTGTTAAAGACTGCGATGGAGCTCTGTATGCCACGGCAAACTGGCTGACACTGACGGCGGCGGTGCACAAATGCTGCGCAGCTAGCGCCATTCGACGGCCAACACCGCGGTTCCTGGTGTGTCCGCTGTGCCGTGCGTGTGATCATTGCTTGTACAGCCCTCTCGCAGTGTCCGGAGCAAGTATGGTGGGTCTGACACACCGGTGTCAATGTGTTCTTTTTTCCATTTCCAGGAGTGTATATATATATCTAATATTGTGAAAAGCAGTGGTCCCATAACACTCCCCTGTGGCACGCCAGAGGTTACTTTAACGTCTGTAGACGTCTCTCCATTGAGAACAACATTCTACGTTCTGTTTGCTAAAAACTCTTCAATCCAGCCACACAGCTGGTCTGATATTCCGTAGGCTCTTACTTTGTTTATCAGGCGACAGTGCGGATCTGTATCGAACGCCTTCCGGGAGTCAAGGAAATTGGCATCTACCTGGGAGCCTGTATCTAATATTTTCTGGGTCTCATGAACAAATAAAGCGAGCTGGGTCTCACACGATCGCTGTTTCCGGAATCCATGTTAATTCCTACATGGTAGACTCTGGGTTTCCAAAAACGACATGATACTCGAGCAAAAAACATGTTCTAAAATTCTACAACAGATCGATGTCACAGATATAAGCCTATAGTTTTGCACATGTGCTCGACGACCCTTCTTGAAAACTGGGACTACCTGTGCTCTTTTCCAATCATTTGGAACCTTCCGTTCCTCTAGAGACTTGGGGTACACGGCTGTTAGAAGGGGGGCAAGTTAAAGCTCAAGAAAAGACACGGTTGAGATAACGTGGTACGCAGCTGGCATGGCAGAAATTCTCTAGCAGATTAAAACTGTGCAACGGACCACGACTCGATTCCGAGACCCTGTCTTTCACAGGCAGTGCTCTTCCTGACTAAGGTATCCAGCCACGAGGTTGACACGCCCCTCCCATGCCACGGCCACCTCCGTGCAGCAGGCAAGATCGCATCTGGCGGTAACTCCCTCTTTACTCGGACATTTCATGGGAACTGTTTTCCAAACCTGACTGGACGAGCATTCGTGGAAGAAAGGTTAAGTCCGAGATTATCTCTATTGGTCTGGGAGATGTTTATTCTCCCTTCCCTAACATTTCACCCCTTTGCTACACGCACACTTATTCCCGCGGCGATTTCATTTCGCCATGAAGTTCTGAAAATGTAACTTCTATCACACCTCATAATGAATATTGCTTGATACTGTCAATAGTGCCGAAAGGGCGTCTTTTCTGCAATAGCCTTAATGTGGAAACAGGGTTAAGCCTTATGGAACGATGTCAACGGGATAGGATCGGTGTAAGTCGACAGCCATGTATGTCTGACACAAAATACGGGGGTTGACACAGATGATTGTGTGGGCGCGTTGTCTTAGTGAGTTGTCGCAACTACGGTCGGTTTTTGCGAATTTTCTAGGGCAAGGATCGTTTGTATAGTAGTTGTAATTGACTCTATACACTTTAGGCAAGATATGAAACGCGCAGTTATACTGACACTGCACAAATACGATACTGGCCATTAAAATTGCTACACCAAGAAGACGTGCTACAGACGCGAAATTTAACCGATATGCAAATGCTTAGCTTTTTACAGCATTCACACAAGGTTGGCGCCGGTGGCGACATCTACAAGGTGCTCACATGAGAATAGTTTCCAACCGATTTCTCATACACAGACAGCAGTTGACCGGCGATGCCTGGTGAAACGTTGTTGTGATGGCTCGTGTAACGAGGAGAAAAGCGTACCATCACGTTTCCGACTTTGATAAAGGTCGGGTTGTAGCCTATCGCGATTGCGGTTTATCGTAACGCGACATTGCTGCAGCGTTGGTCGAGATCCAATGACTGTCAGCAGAATACGGAATCGGTGGGTTCAGGAGGGTAATACGGAACGGCGTGCTGGATCCGAACGGCCTCGTATCACTAGCAGTCGAGATGACAGGCATCTTATCTGCATGGCTGTAACGGATAGTGCAACCACGTCTCGATCCCTGCGTCAACAGATGGGAACGTTTGCAAGACGACAACCATCTGCACGAGCGGTTCGACGACGTTTGTAGCAGCATCGACTATCAGCTCGGAGACCATGGCTGCGGTTACCCCTGACGCTGTATGACAGACAGGAGCGCCTGCGATGGTGTACTCAACGACGAACCTGGGTGCACGAATGGCAAAACATTATTTTTTCGGATGAATCGAGGTTCTGTTTACAGCATCATGATAGTCGCATCCGTGTTTGGCGACATCGCGGTGAGCGCACATTGGAAGCGTGTAATCGTCATCGCCATACTGGCGTATCACCCGGGGTGATGGTATGGGGTGCCATTGGTTACACGTCTCGGTCACCTCTTGTTCGCATTGACGGCACTTTGAACAGTGTACATTACCTTTCAGATGTGTTACGACCCGTGGCTCTACCCTTCAGGCGGCCGGAGTGGCCGTGCGGTTCTGGGCACTACAGTCTGGAGCCGAGCGACCGCTACGGTCGCAGGTTCGAATCCTGCTTCCGGCATGGATGTGTGTGATGTCCTTAGGTTAATTAGGTTTAATTAGTTCTAAGTTCTAGGCGACTGATGACCTCAGAAGTTAAGTCGCATAGTGCTCAGAGCCATTTGAACCATTTTCTACCCTTCATTCGATCCCTGCGAAACCCTCCATTTCAGCAGCTTAATGCACGACCGAATGTTGCAGGTCCTGTACGGGCCTTTCTGGATACAGAAAATGTTCGACTGCTGCCCTGGCCAGCACATTCTCCAGATCTCTCACCAATTGAAAACGTCTGGTCGATGGTGACCGAGCAACTGGCTCGTCACAATACGCCAGTCACTACTCCTGATGAACTGTGGTATCGTGTTGAAGCTGCATGGGCAGCTGTACCTGCACACGCCATCCAAGGTGTGTTTGACTCAATGCCCAGGCGTATCAAGACCGTTATTACGGCCAGAGGTGGTTGTTCTGGACACTGATTTCTCAGGATCTATGCACCCAAATTGCGTGAAAATGTAATCACATGTCAGTTCTAGTATAATGTATTTGTCCAATGAATACCCGTTTATCGTCTGCATTTCTTCTTGGTGTAGCAATTTTAATGGCCAGTAGTGTATTTCCTTGTCAAGTCTCATCTTCAGTTGATGGACTGATTACCGCTTTTAATTCGGAAAAGACATCAGCAGTACTATTTTCGACCTAGTGCATCACCTGCGGAAGCTATTTTTAATATCCAGGTTTTTCTCTAACTAACGCAATATTTCGTCTTACATTATCTTTCTTGTAGATCACACATTGCCAAAATCATCACGAAAATTTTGCTACCTTACTTTCAAGTAAGTATAGCTGGTACAATAAATGAGACATAATTCATTGGAATACTTAGTTTTCTAAAGAAAATGCGATGGATACACTGCTGCGAATAGAACATTTCCAGAACATATCGTTGCTGCATAGAGAGAAAGGAAATTTAGTTTACTTATTGAATTAATCTCGTAAGGTCACACAATGTTCCGGTACTGGGGCTAAACCAAAAGTCAATAATCAAGGTCAATGCTTTACGCGTTAGTAAGCTTGTGTCACATCCATGAAGAGTTATTTCATGTCGGGCATGTGATTCATATGTCCGCAATTACGTAATCAATCAAGTTACGTACTAGGGACAGAGAGAGGAGTTGCATAACATTGATAAGTGGCGTGAAGGAATTGTATGTTTTAAAGTAATGTTGACAACGAGACCATTACAAGTGGACTGAATCTGGGACTTGATATGGATGGGAAAGGGGATAGGCCATGTCGTCTTCCAAAGGACCATCTTAGCATTCGCTTTATGCGCATGGAAAAACCAAATCCGGGTGGACTGTTTGGGTTTTGAAACACACTGTCGAATGCGAGAGCAGTGGGTTCAACATCTTCCTACCTCTCTTCGTGCATTATACAGGTGAATTCAAAACAGTGATTAAAGCAATGAAAATAATGAAACGTTTAGTTAGTCAACAGTAACTTTTTCATTGATGACTAACTATATCGTTTAGATTGAGCTCTACAATTTACTGTCATGTACTGCTCCATAAATGGTAAAGCTATATTGGAAAGGAAATCACTCTAAGTTGAGAGTTGTTGCCAATGTTGATCAGGACTACGTACAGAGAGTAACAGGTTTAACCCTGCTGTTCTGTTTACTTTTACTATACAAACGTACTGTTCGTGTCAATATTACACGACATAATAAAATGCTGAAAAAACTTGTACTCATTCGTATTTTTCGTACAGTTGTAAGCCTTCGACATTTTTGTATAGTATGTTGTTAATTATCACAGCGACAATCATAATAAATATAATAACAATAATACACAGACTTCACTAAAGAAACTTTATTATTTTAATATCCATGCAGGGTATGTCAGGAACAACAGACATTTCCACCAAAACGTAATTCTCAACAACCATCTGTCCTTCTGCTCATATCAGTTTCTTTTCTTCTTAATCACTGCAGTTTCGGCACAAGTACATGATCTGTGTTTTGGATGTATGTTTATTACACTTTCCACACAACATGTTTATTTTATTGTCATTGCATTAAGGACAGAACTTACAGCATGCACAATCAATAGAGATTCTTGTTGATACTGATTTAGCCACACCTGCCACTCCTTCAGGGTGTTGGATGTTCCTGACCATTCTCGAGGAACCTTCTGTTCCTGGAAAAATGTTTCCTTGATGCTATGTGCTCTACAGCCAGTGGCTTCCCAAGTTCCTCCAAATATATTCTCCTTCTAGTCCATTTTCTTACGTTCTAGTTACGGTCCATTTAAGGCCACAAGATATATGCATTATATGCAATATCAAAAATATTGTAGAAAACTCTCATGGGCCGTTTATTGGTTTTTATTGGCATGTTTATGTACCTGTTAACTGATCGAGTGTATCGAGTGTGTCTACAGCCCCTTTGGTTGAACTATAATCTAAAATCATTTTTGGCTTCTTATCAGGCCTATCTCTCACTCCCCCACCATGGTGGAGTGTATGCTCATTAGTACAACATTCTTATTTCTCTTAGGAATATAATTGCCTACCGTGGTGTCATTTGTGAAGTAAAATGAAGAGCTATGAACCTCCTTGTTAGTCATATTTTGTGGAAGCTCCGGCTTATTTTTACGTATGGTTCCTAACACTGTCAGTTTCATTTTCAGGAGCACCTCTCCCAAATTGAATGACGTAAAAAAATTGTCACATTTTACATTCTGACCTCGAAAATCAGAGGTGAAAGCATCAACTACTCTCATTCCCCGACTTTTTGTGGTGCCGTTCCCCTCTTATTTCCTGTTTATATTTGCATTTTCTGTTCATATGAAGATTTGCTGTCACACAGCGTATTTATCTTGATCCCATATTTTTCCGGTTTGCTTGGGATGTACTGCTTGAATGATCAGCGGCCTCTAAATGCTACCAGCTGCTCGTCAAAGGTCACATTTTCCCCTCGATTATACAATTTAGGAATGACTTTTAACCACTTTCCCCAAGGAGAGTTTATCAGTACGTCCTCTTTCCTTTCTTGTGGATTTCTTATCAAATCGCAAGACGCATTAAATTTTACAGAATGTTTCTACCCACATGGTTGCTCGAGATATGTTCGGCCCAGTGTAACATCCATGACACTATGATCTACCCACGAGATGTTAAAATGAACTAAGTGTACAAACTTCAACAAATATTAAAGATACTACGTATAAAAAGACTGCATCGTGCAAAAATGACGATAATTATTTCATTATTTCGGTAATAATTTAATTTCTGTGTGAATTAAAACTATTATAAGAGAACTACATTCGTAGACAACGACAATTATAATCTTTTTTGTTATCTGTGATAATTGTGGTTCAGTTGTTTCCCTGTGCTAACCGATGAACTAACTGTTCGGACGTGAGACGTGTGAAGTCTGTAAAGAGAAAACCTGTAACTGTATATTGTTAATTATTATTTGAAAAATAGAGCCGCTTTTGTGCAGACGTGGATTTGTATTTATTTCAATTGTAATCCAATCTAATTAATGTTTTTAAGTGTCAATTTTCAGCTCCGCAATTACGAGCGCAGCCATTAGCGCTAGTAACTTACAGCGGAGTTTACTAGTAGCTGGAATAAAAAATGAAGTGTCGGCAGAAGTGCCAACACAGTGTTGTTTGAGGAAGCCGAAATGCACGCTATAAGCTCACGCAGGCTGGCGTGAAGTCTGAAACAGGATACGTAATGAATGTGATAAAGAAAAGTACGTAGCTGCTGGAATACTTAACTTTAATCCACAATTGAACATTGGTCTTGTTACTGTACATGCTTCATTAGATACATAGCAAAGGATAAATGGCGCCTTGCTAGGTCGTAGCCATTGACTTAGCTGAAGGCTATTCTAACTATCTTCTCTGCAAATAAGCGAGGCTTCGTCAGTGTTGCATCGCTAGCTAAGTCGTCCGTACAACTGGGGCGAGTGCCAGTAAGTCACTCTAGACCTGCCGTGTGGCGGCGCTCGGTCTGCAATTACTGACAGTGGCGACACGCGGGTCCGTCGTATACTAGCGGACCGCGGCCGATTTAAAAAGGCCACCACCTAGCAAGTGTGGTGTCTGGCGGTGACACCACAAAAAATATGACGGCATTTATCATTGAAAATGATTTTAAATGCTAAAGAATAGAGAACAAGAGACTTATCTAAATATATTAACTTGATATAAAAGAAATCGACAATAACGATAGAAAAATTGACTCTCGTATGTCTGCGCCATCTTAGCAAAAATATCTCCGCGGCAGTTTTGAATCGAGAATTCTAACAACCGTAAATGTTGTTAGATATAAATGAATGGAAATAAATGTGCACCAGTGGTCCCGAATCTACTTTAAAAGACAGAATTCAACTCAGATTGAATCCTTAAATAGAGTACTCACAGCACGTTACGTAATATCTGTTTCTTATTTGCTGATGTATGAAGTCTAATTATTTCGGACGATTTACACGAAATATTTTAATAGGAGACATACATCAGTGTTGTGTGCGAGTAGTATTTTGTGACTAAATGTTCACTTTGCTAGAGAAAAGTGCTTCCATCTTAAGTAACGTTGTTGTTGTTGTTGTCTTTAGTCCTGAGACTGGTTTGATGCAGCTCTCCATGCTACTCTATCCCGTGCAAGCTTCTTCATCTCCAAGTACTTACTGCAACCTACGTCCTTCTGAAACTCCTTAGTGTATTCATCTCTTGGTCTCCCTCTACGACTTTTACCCTCCACGCTGCCCTCCAATACTAAATTTGTGATCCATTGATGCCTCAGAATATGTCGTACCAACCGGTCCCTTCTTCTTGTCAAGTTGTGCCACAAACTCCTCTTCTCCTCAATTCTGTTCAATACCTCTTCATTAGTTATGTGATCTACCCATATAATCTTCAGCATTCTTCTGTAGCACCACATTTCGAAAGCTTATATTCTCTTCTTGTCCAAACTATTTATCGTCCATGTTTCACTTCCATACATGGCTACACTCCATACAAATACTTTCAGAAACGATTTCCTGACACTTAAATCAATACTGGATGTTAACAAATTTCTATTCTTCAGAAACGCTTTCCTTGCCATTGCCAGTGTACATTTTATATCCTCTCTATTTCGACTATCATCAGTTATTTTGCTCCCCAAATAGCAAAACTCCTTCACTACTTAAAGTGTCTCATTTCCTAATCTAACTCCCTCAGCATCACCCGACTTAATTCGACTACATTCCATTATCCTCGTTTTGCTTTTGTTGATGTTCATCTTGTATCCTCCTTTCAAGACACTGTCCATTCCGTTCAACTGCTCTTCCAAGTCCTTTGCTGTCCCTGACAGAATTACAATGTCATCGGCGAACCTCAAAGTTTTATTTCTTCTCCATGGATTTTAATACCTACTCCGAGTTTTTCTTTTGTTTCCTTCACTTCTTGCTCAATATACAGATTGAATAACATCGGGGATAGGCTACAACCCTGTCTCACTCCCTTCCCAACCGCTGCTTCCCTTTCATGCCCCTCGACTCTTTTAACTACCATCTGGTATCTGTAAAAATTGTAAATTGCCTTTCGCTCCCTGTATTTTACCCCTGCCACCTTTAGAATTTGAAAGAGAGTCTTCCAGTAAACATTGTCAAAAGCTTTCTCTAAGTCTACAAATGCTAGAAATGTAGATTTGCCTTTCCTTAATCTATTTTTTAAGATAAGACGTAGAGTCAGTATTGTCTCACGTGTTCCAACATTTCTGCGGAATCCAAACTGATCTTCGCCGAGGTCGGCTTCTACCAGTTCTTGCATTCGTCTGTAAAGAATTCGCGTTAGTATTTTGCAGCTGTGACTTATTAAACTGATAGTTCGGTAATTTTCACATCTGTCAACACCTGCTTTCTATGGGATTGGAATTATTATATTCTTCTTAAAGTCTGAGGGTATTTCGCCTGTCTCATACATCTTGCTCACGAGATGGTAGAGATTTGTCAGGACTGGCTCTCCCAAGGCCGTCAGTAGTTCCAATGGAATGTTGTCTACTCCCGGGGCCTTTTTTCGACTCAGATCTTTCAGTGCTCTGTCAAACTCTTCACGCAGTATCATATCTCCCATTTCATCTTCATCTACACCCGCTTCCATTTCCATAATATTGCTGTCAAGTACATCGCCCTTGTATAGACCCTCTATATACTCCTTCCACCTTTCTGCTTTCCCTTCTTTGCTTAGAACTGGGTTTCCATCTGAGCTCTTGATATTCATAAAAGTGGCTCTCTTTTCTCCAAAGGTCTCTTTAGTTTGCCTGTAGGCAGTATATATCTTACCCATAGTGAGATAAGCCTCTACATCCTTACATTTGTCCTCTAGCCAACCCTGCTTAGCCATTTTGCACTTCCTGTCGATATCATCTTTGAGACGTTTGTATTCCTTTTTGCCTGCTTCATTTAGTGCGTTTTTATATTTTCTCCTTTCATCAATTAAATTAAATATTTCTTCTGTTACCCAAGGATTTCTACTAGCCCTCGTCTTTTTACCTACTTGATCCCTTGCTGCCTTCACTACTTCATCCCTCAGAGCTACCCATTCTTCTACTGTATTTCTTTCCCCCATTCCTGTCAATTGTTCCCTTATGCTCTTCCTGAAACTCTGTACAACCTCTGGTTTAGTCAGTTTATCCAGGTCCCATCTCCTTAAATTCCCACCTTTTTGCAGTTTCTTCAGTTTTAATCTACAGTTCATAACCAATAGATTGTGGTCAGAGTCCATATCTGCCCCTGGAAATGTCATACAATTTAAAACCTGGTTTCTAAATCTCTGTCTTACCATTATATAATCTTTCTGATACCTTTTAGTCTCTCCAGGATTCTTCCATGTGTACAACCTTCTTTTATAATTCTTGAACCAAGTGTTAGCTATGATTAAGTTGTGCTCTGTGCAAAATTCTACCAGACGGCTACCTCTTTCATTTCTCTCCCCCAATCCATATTGACTCACTATGTTTCCTTCTCTCCCTTTTCCTACTTTCGAATTCCAGCCACTCATGACTATTAAATTTTCGTCTCCCTTCACTAACTGAAAAATTTCTTTTATCTCATCATACATTTCATCAATTTCTTCATCATCTGCAGAGCTAGTTGGCATATAAACTTGTACTACTGTAGTAGGCATGGGCTTCGTGTCTATCTTGGCCACAATAATGCGTTCACTATGCTGGTGGTGGTAGCTTACCCGCACTCCTATTTTTTTTATTCATTATTAAACCAACTCCTGCATTACCCCTATTTGATTTTGTATTTATAAACCTGTATTCACCTGACCAAAAGTCTTGTTCCTCCTGCCACCGAACTTCAGTAATTCCCACTACATCTAGCTTCAACCTATCCATTTCCCTTTTTAAATTTTCTAACCTACCTGCCCGATTAAGGGATCTGACATTCCACCCTCCGATCCGTAGGACGCCAGTTTTCTATCTCCTGATAACGACGTCCTCTTGAGTAGTCCCCGTCAGAGATCCGAATGGGGGACTATTTTACCTCCGGAATATTTTACCCAAGAGGACGCCATCATCATTTATCCATACAGTAGAGCTGCATGCCCTCGGGAAAATTTATGGCTGTAGTTTCCCCTTGCTTTCAGCCGTTCGCAGTACCAGCACAGCAAGGCCGTTTTGGTTAGTGTTGCAAGGCCAGATCAGTCAATCATCCAGACTGTTGCCCCTACAACTACTGAAAAGGCTGCTGCCCCTCTTCAGGAACCACACGTTTGTCTGGCCTCTCAACAGATACCCCTCCGTTGTGGTTGCACCTGCGGTACGGCTATCTGTATCGCGGAGGCACGCAAGCCTCCCCACCAACGGTGAGGTCCATGGTTCATGGGGGTGGGTCTTAAGTGACAGTTGTGTAAAATCTGATAAAGATGCGCAATTTAGTGCCACTCACACGACTTTACAGACAACATTTCTACACAACATCAGGTGGAGATTTCTTTGGCAGAATGACAATTATTAGCCGGGATAATCATTTTTGAGATCAAACTAATTGTAACGCTGACAATAGATAACTGGTTTTATATTTTTTTGATCTACCTGAAATATCACTTATAAGTAATTAAAGTCAGGAAATACTATAAACGGGTTCCGCCACGCCAGTATCCTTATCCCACAAAGTTTTTGTATGTTCCCCATGTGAGCGATATACATCCGCATGGAATAGGAGTCCTAAGTATGCGTGAAAAAGAGAATCATCAATGTTTGTACATTGTTTACCGTAAACTCGTTACCCCTCAGTGTTCGACATCTCTGTTATTTCATTCAGAAGGGCTGTAGAAAATGAGACTTTAAACGGAGTTTTTTCATCACTTATTGTCCTGCTTCCATACCTGGTAACTCCCGGAGTACTCCTGATGATCGATGCACGTAGGTGGCTTTGTTGTGTTGGTGGTAGACCCAAACAGAAGAGCAGGGCTAAGTGCGAATGTTTCCGTTGGTGACAAATGACGGTGCACTGAACAATATTACATCAGTGTTTACGTCTTTTACAGGCCAATAATTATAGCTATTGCAAGTCGTATGTTTTTATGTTGGTTAGTACCTCCAAGTATGAGCTGAAAGAGCAAGCCATTAATGCATGTTTTACCGAATACGTGGACGCATAACAGTTAGTCTCTACTGACATATGCAGCCTGTTTAGTGGCCCAGTTACGACCACGCAGAAAACATCAGCTCGTGAAGTTTGTGACATGTTTGTAGGAAGGCAGTTCCGACGCAGAGAAAGAACAACGAACACACTGCTGCGTCTACATATTAAGGTACCGCGTATAAAATATCTGCACGTATGCCCGTTACAGCGTGTATGTGAACGTGATGTGTGCTGATGGGGTGTATGTATATGTAGCAGAGAGAATTTGTGACAGAGATGAAAATGTCGCTAAGCTCAGTGGCATGTGCCATTTGTAACGTGCTGTGACGCAGGAAAAAATGCGCCAGTTGTGCAGTGGTCAGGTAATCCCCAATCTATATGGCTTACGACTGGAATGGAATTCTGGGCCAAACCTGAGCTCAAGTGACGTGCACTGATTTACGCTGCGTGTGGTAGGAATCACATCTGTGACTGCGGACTGCTCCCATTTTTGTAACAACTTCTACGTTAATACCTAACATTTATGTCACACATCACCTTTTGTTGCTTTCAATTCCCCGGCAATCAATATAACATTGGATTCAGCCCAATTATAATAATGCAATATACAACAGCGTATAGGTGAATTTACTATTTGAGTTTGTTACTTTCATAATAGCTATTTAAATTCAACAACAGCACGAAGTATGGTATTTCTTCTATCAGGCTGACCTAGTTTAACGTCAATGCCCTCACCTGCACCCCACTTCATCTAACAAGTGGCACCCAAGCAAAGAGACTCTAAAGCACTTTACCCAGTTCAACTTACATGGGTGAACCAAGAAACCAGTTGGTACGTTAATAAAAGGAACTATCAATGTCCCTTCGGACATGCATACATGTCCAAAGAAACAATGGATCGTTCTTTTTAATAACACAGGGCTGCAATACCGTATCATATCATAATACATAAACTGGTTTTTGCTATGCAAAGCACAGCAGACTGGCTTCGACTGCAAGCACACTTCATTCCCCTGCCTCTCTCGTTTAACAAATAAGTCCCCTTTATAAACAACCAGCAGCCCCACCTCTTTTTCTCTAAACAACGGAACATTTGAGCTCTGTTTTATGATAAGCTAGTTTTACGCGAATCTCAATGTTTATAAAGTCATTTCTCTTGAACTGTCACGTACAGTGGTGTACTTTTGCAGGTACATTCAGTGGTACAAAGGCTGTTCGGAAAGTAACGTCCGATAGGGCGCGAAATGGAAGCCACAGTTAAAATCCAAGGAAGCTTTGTGCAGAAATGTTGGTCAGTACCTCTTGTATACCTGTAGATCGCGTCAAGTTGCTCGCTTCAGTTCTGAGTGCTCAGTGATGACGTAAATATGCCTAGGACAATAGTGTCTCCAGCGAAGTATGAGAGCCTGGTGAGAGATTTCGCCTGATGTTATGCAGCCCACATAACATAACTGTCAGGTGTTTCGTTTTTCGTGACAATTCTCGGGCGCATTCTCCAGGGAGGATGAAGATGCTCCGGTAGCGTTTTCGATGAGAAGTATTTGATTATCCACAACACAGCCCCTAATTGGCTCCTCCCGAGCGTCATTACAGCTCACATGAACAGCTGGCTATTAAAGCAACATTTTGGCACAGGAAACGAGCTGTGAACCAGCGTAGAGAAGTGGTAGAAAACGCAGGCTGCTGGCTTGTATGACGAGGGAATTGGAAAATTGTTTCAGCGCAACGACAAATGTCTAAGTCGGAGCGGCGACTATCTAAGAAAGTAGATGGAAAGTGTAGCTAACTGTTGCAAATAAAATATTTTTAATTTTCATAGTAGTTTCCATTTCGCGATCGATCGGACCTTACTTTCCGAATAGCCCTCGTATATGTGGGTGCTGTCTGCAAAATGTGTTGGGAATAAAGTTGGCAGTGAATATGCAGTTAATTAAAACGCCATGTCTCTTACTGAAGTTTTGCTGTATGGCCAGCGATAACGTAGTAAGCAATAAACCTTCTTCGTTTTAGTATTTCGAGCGGGGTGCCAACGCCAACAAGACTAGAAATGGTTTGGTATTATGTTTGATATTTTTTGGAACTTTTGGGGTCTCTCATTCTTGTATACTGAATGAATGTAGTCTGGGTATTTCACGCACAGTGAGTTCTGCTGTGTCAAGACACAATTGCAAAGCTTCTAGCTTTAATGCTTGACATATTGCGTTGAACCACTAACGTCAATTATTCATGTTAGTGAGCATATTATAATACCATTTTAATTTTTTAAATGTGACCAATACTTACGTGAAATACTGAAAACCAAAATTGTGGTGACGATACTCGGGACTCCAGAGAGTATCGCACCACAACCGACAAACTGCGCTCAAATCACACGTAGCGCGCAGCTGTATGCATTAACAGTACGAAACTTACAGAGCTCCGTCAGGGGCCGCAGCTGCCACCACACTGTACCACACAAGCGGCTTGTAGTGAAATTGCGTGCTTATGGAATATCGTCTCAGTTATGTGACTGGATTTGTGATTTCCTGTCAGAGAGTAATTAATGGAAAGTCATCGAGTAAAACAGAAGTGATTTCTGGCGTTCCCCAAGGTAGTGTTATAGGCCCTTTGCTGTTCCTTATCTATATAAACGATTTTAGAGACAATCTGAGCAGCCGTCTTCCGTTGTTTGCAGATGACGCTGTTGTTTATCGTCTAATAAAGTCAACAGAAGACTAAAACAAACTGCAAAACGATTTAGAAAAGATATCTGAATGGTACGAAAAGTGGCAGTTGAGCCCAAATAACGAAAATTGTGGGGTCATTCACATGAGTGCTAAAAGGAACTCGTTAAACTTCGGTTACACGCTAAATCAGTCTAATCTAAAAGCCGTTAATTCAGCTAAATACTTAGGTATTGCAATAACGAACAACTTAAATTGGAAGGAACACACAGCAAATGCTGTGGGGAGGGCGTTTCACTGGCAGGACACTTAGAAAATGTAACAGACCTACTAAGGAGGCTGCCTACACTACGCTTGTCTGTCCTCTTTTAGAATACTGCTGTGCGGTTTGGGATCCTTACCAGATAAGATTGTCGGAGTACATCGAAAAAGTTCAAAGAAGGGCAGCGCGTTTTGTATTATCGCGAAATATGAGAGAGAGTGTCACAGAAATGATACAGGATTTGGGTTGGACATCATTAAAAGAACGGCGTTTTTCGTTGCAATGGTATCTTCTCACGAAATTCCAATAACCAACTTTCTCCTCCGAATGCGAAAATATTTTGTTGACACCAACCTACATAGGGAGGAACGATCACGAAGGTAAAATAAGGGAAATCAGAGCTCGTACGGGAAGTTGCAGGTGTTCATTCTTTCAGCGTGCTATACGAGATTGAAATAATACATAATTGTGAAGGTTGTAAGTAGGCTGTTTATGTTTTCTCTATGTAAGTAGGCTGTTTATGTTTTCTCTATGTAAGTAGGCTGTTTATGTTTTCTTATTGGCAACGTTACGTAGCAGTCTGTGGCTGCTTTGCATTGTTGTAATACTCGCCATTGTAGTGTTAGGCAGCTGGCTGTGAACAGCGCGTAGCGTTGCGCAGTTGGAGGTGAGCCGCCAGCAGTGGTGGATGTGGGGAGAGAGATGGGGAGAGAGATGGCGGAGATTTGTAATTTGTCATGAACTGCTATATTTATATATGATGATATCAAGGTAAATACATTGTTTGTTCTCTATTAATATCTTTCATTTGCTAACTATCCCTATCAGTAGTTAGTGCTTTCCATAGTTTGAATCTTTTATTTAGCTGGCAGTAGTGGCGCTCGCTGTATTGCAGTAGCTTGAGCAGCGAAGATTTTTGTGAGGTAAGTGATTTGTGAAAGGTATAGTTTAATGTTAGTCAGGGCCATTCTTTTGTAGGGAATTTTGAAAGTCAGATTGCGTTGCGCTAACAAAATATTGTGTGTCAGGTTAAGCACAGTCCTGTATAATTGTTGAAAGGGGACGTTTCATATGTCGACCCTTAGCCAAGGATACCTCACTGGAATCTTCTGATTTTTTGTTGTAGTTTGTGTAATTAGTGTAGATTTTGTTTATTGCTAGCGCGTAATTGTAGAGAGAATCTCCTTTGTAGTTGCAGTCTTTCATTGTTGTACTGTAAAACAGTTGTGGCATGCATGTAGATTTGCACCAAGTATTTCGCAGCTGCGCTGGTAATTAACTAGATATTATTTTCAGTCCTATGTTAATGTATCCCCCTATCTTTGCTCTTCAAATTGTGCTTTTCTGTGTTATCGTGTGAAATATTGTGACAATAATGGCGTGTGAAAAACGTAACACTCGGCTCCAAAGTAAACTGAGAAATGACAGTGAAGACGAAAGCAGTGTGTTGGCCCCACCATGTAATGAATTAACTAATATTCAAAGTAGTAATTTGGTAACTGTGCATAGGGAAATGGAGCGGGCGTCAAACAATGGCGTAGGCAGTGAAACAGGTAGTGAACAGGGAAGCATTATCGATCGATCGGTCGGCAACAGCTCGCCTCAGGAATCCGAAATGATAGGACACAATTTTGCAAACACTGTAGATTCAGGTTTTGCGTCCTCACCGTTTTCTCAAATGAGTCAAGACACGTTTTCCGCTTGTCAAAATGTGAATGTTGCCGGTGCAAATTCACTGCCGAAAAGCACTGAGGAACATGTTTCAGACACCAGTGCATTGTTATTACAGTTAATGCAACAAATGGGACAAAAGCTACAAAAGTTAGACACAACGCTTGAACAAAATCAGAAACAAATGGGACAAAATCTTCTAAAGTTAGACACAATGGAACAAAATCAGAGACAAACACAGCAAAAGCTTCAAAAGTTAGACTCATTGGAACAAACTCTCGAACAAACACGTGAAGATTTAACTGCTGAGTTACATAACATTGAATCGAAATGTCAAAAAGTCTGTAATGACGTAAAAATACAAATTTGTGAGCATTTCCAACCTATTTTTTCGCGTCATGAAAATGCATTACAGAATCACGAAGCAGCCATAAAAGAACTGCAAACCATTGTTCATGAAAATCATGAGACCTTGTGGGCTAAAATTGACTCAGTTGCATCTACCGATTCGGTTACGCAACTTGCAAAAACTCAGGAAAACTTAAAGGACACAGTAGATACGATTTCAACACAAATGGACACTCTGAAACTTGGTTCAGAAAAACACGCTGAGGAAATGTGTTCACTATCGGAGAAAGTAGCCGAACTTTCGGATAAGGTCACTAACTTATCTACAAAGGTAGATGATGATCTGAATGACACAAGACCTGTAGCCTTCACTGACACAGAAGAGTATGAACAAATTAGAAAATTCAAACAGAATCAAAATCAAATCAATACACAGTACAAAAGAGAAATCCGAGAAGTACAAGATCAGCTGACACAGGTAATACAAGAATTACGTATTTCAGAGGACACTCGCGCCCCAACACGGGAAGAGGGACTTAGAAATACGGAAAAGACGCGAAATAATAACACAGGGCATTTCGGAAGTTATGAAAGAAACTGGCAATGTGCACCGAATTTCGAGATGGAACGGCCGACACGACCTAACAATGACCGATATGCGACTCGCCGACATGATGATTTTGACTATAAGCTGTTCATTACTACACGTAAATTCAAAACATTTAAGAATTCAGGCAACGACATTCATCCACAAGCATGGCTCCATCAATTCTCTCATTGTTTTCCTCCCAACTGGTCGTTAGAACACAGATTAGAATTTATGTGTGGCTACTTAGAGAATGAACCAGCTGAATGAATGCGATCGGTAATTCACGATTGCCACAGTGAAGGAGAGTTTTACCATGCCTTCCTCTCAGCATATTGGTCTCAGGCCACACAAGACCGAGTAAAACAAAGCATCATAATGATGAAACGTTTCGAACAATCTGAATTTTCCAGTCTTGTCAAATATTTTGAAGACATGTTGCATAAGAATCAATATCTTTCAAACCCATACAGCCCCTCAGAACTCATCCGCATTTGCTTAATCAAACTGCCTGAACATTTACGACATATTATTTTGGCAGGACGTTGGAAAGACGACATTGAAGCATTTCAGGGACTGTTACAAGAACTGGAAATTGACACTGACAATCGCGGAACGCAGGAGCACAACAATTACAGATCACATCCGTCGCAATTCCGCGATGAAAGAAATAATAACTGGACACGACAAAGCTATTCTCACAACACAAATCGTGACCAAAACAGACACCACCCATATGACAACCACTGGCAGAGTAATACTTGTTACAGAGAAAGATCGCATTTCCGTAGTAATGACCACCACAGAGACAATCAGAGAAACAGACAATATGGGAACCAAAACAATTATTATTACGGGAGACAGAATAACTTGAGACGCAACGGTCCAGCGCGCAGTTACGATTCAGGGAGAAATTCTCCACCACTTAACCGACAAGAAAGAAACTACAGGAACTACCGACATGACGACAGATGAGATAATCATAACGACAGACCTGAATTTCATCAGAACTGGCGGGATTCAAACAGAGCAGGGCACTTTCGACAAAGTGAATTTGTAGAAGTTAGGTCTCCAAATCCCAATAACGACACGCGCCAACAAAGGAACAGACAATGACTCGCACAGCAGGCAGCCGCGTGCGCCCACTGGCTCCGAGAAAAATAACATAAGACGCTAACCTTGAGAAATATTCCAGTATTCTTTACCGACGTATACCGCACGATAACTGGGTTGATGTTGAAACTCTGAGTACTATGAAGAGTAAAAGATTGTACCACATTTCAAATGTAAAACCGTTTATTGAAAGATAATCTGCTTTTTAACTTTGTCTTTGCCATAAAACTTTTCAATTGACGCTACTAGTACGCTTTGTCAGACTTAAAAACTGTTACCATGCAACAATGTTTGAAGTTAAATATCCAGCCAAGAACCAAGAGAAATTATTTAAACAGAAATTACGAATGCATTGTTATTGCGAACAGACGACACAGTGTAATTGTGTGTGTACATTCTTGCTTGTTAGTTGCATGATTAGAACATTTACCAGTACTGCTAATGAGATTTTAATGCAACATTTTGGTTTACCTGAAAATACATTCTGGATTTAAAGTACTTTCAGTGAGATACCAGATGGCACAGTGGTTAGTTTATGTGACAGCTACACGATTTTATCACGACGCTACTAATGAGTGACAATTTACAATGTTGCTTTTGCGGAGTATCTGTTTTATATCTGCACAGTTTTTCTGTATTATTCTGGAAAGTAAAACATGTTTTAATAGTAACTTTTGTGATATAGCTACAATGAGACAGCCTTTTCCGAGCACAACAATACGTTACAGCACAGTAATTTCTTCATCACAACAATAAGCGTAATAACTAAGATATCTATACGCAAAGCATTTCACTTTGTTTATCATGAGGTAAGTACATTGGCTTCTGCAGAACTTAGCTTTTGGAGGACGATAACTACGACACTTCCACAGAGATTATCTTACAACAAGATGCACATTTAGCGCTGCAGGACACGCATTTCAGTGATTAATGTTGTACTTAAAACATTTATTTTTAAAGATTTTTGAATTACAAAGAAAGTTTTCCGTGATACATTTCATTCCATTGCTGTAATCTGTAACACCTGAGGGTATAATTACATTAATCCTCAGGGGGGTACACGCTTACTTTGTGTACCATGTGTGTGGCAACCACAAGGAACCCTAGCTAATATGGTATTTGCTTATACAACTTTACACATCGGTACCATATTTCTCTAAAACATAAATTACACAGCGATCTGATCATGTAACTGAGAGATAAACTTTTTTTATTACATCAGTGACAGATGTTTACGCAATTACACAGTTGGATAACTTCACACTTATGAAATTGTATTTTGTCTGTACTTTGTGAAATGCTCATATTTTTTCGGAACCATTGTGATACTATGAGAGCTTTGAATGATATATTTGGTAAGGGAGCATGATTTTAAAGTACGTTTGAGGTAGATGACATTATTGAAATGAGCAGAGAATATTTTTTTAGGGTTTGAAATTATTGCAGAAAGCTACGACGATTTTGAGATTTGACTGAGGTGTTATGATGTTATTTTTACGACGACGATGTGTATTATGCTGCTGAGGTATGTTTATGATTAATAGGCTGAGGCTATATGAGTTATTTGATTATGCTTCATATTTATAATGACGAAATGTTGACGAGTGTCGATGGATACGTATATGTGTAATAAGGTAAGGAGTAATGAGTAGTGAGACTTTGACTTGTGAAAAAGGATGTTGGAAACCAAGAATCGTACTTTAAGAGTTATGAAATGTGTGTATATGCGTGAATGTATCACAATGCTGGCGAAAATTTTTTGAACACTGTTATATTTACAGGATTTTTTTTCTACACATTTGTTACGCAAATTTTCGACCTGTGAAATGTTTATATGAGACTGTCACTGTAGCGGAAACTGCTGTCGTAAATATGTCGGTAAGAAAGGTAAGTGACCGTGACGTAATGCGTTGCGAGCGGCCAGGTGTGCCAGTTGCCTGCAGGAAAAGGGTAGAAAAAAAAAAAAAAAAAAGAAAAAAGACACCATTAACCTCGCTTCTGACATTCCTTTGTAGAAAGCATCGCAAATATTACACGCTCATTACCTGAAAACATATGATTACTCGTACTTTGTGCTAATTACTGCAATGCTTATGAATTGATGGGAAATATTCGTACATCTGCACACCTGATTATGACAAGTGTCTTTCTATGAGAGTTGAGAGCTACTGACTTACGAAATGCCACATGACTATTGAATGATATTTTTATGCTTTGCTTTTCGTAGTTGCTTATTTCACTTGATATCTGGTTTCCAGCTGTGTTGCAGCATTGCTTTTATAAAATAAAATGCATTTGCTAATGTGAACACTTTCTGTCAACAGATCTATTAAATAATTATTTTATGATACACATTCTTTAAAAAAGGAGCACTTGGAAAGGAAAGAACAATAAGAAGGAACTAGTAACAGTAACACATAATTTTCTTTTCAAGTACATGGTAATATTTCTTTTTACAATCAGTTGTTGTGGTGCACCACTTTAATTACATAGATATTAAGATGTGAATATACATTTCCCTTATCTGCATTGTTGTTTTTACTGTAATATTTTTTCTGCTTGAGCTTTGTCATGTATAGATATAAGTTTTATATTTTTTATATTTGCTGCTGCTGTTTGCCAGGCATAGTGCTACTGAATTTTAAATTGTGTTACTCTGTTAAGCTAATTTTACTACTGACTTATTTTTCTTGCTACTGTACATTGCCTTATATTAGTTGTAATATTGCATTTGCTTTGCTAATTTATGCTGCTTGCTTTGCCATTTACATTTTTTATCATTGCTGTTTGTGTTAATTGTTTTGTGCTGCTGCATTGCCTCGTTCCTTAGTTTAGTATCTGAGCTCAGTAGATTTAAGTTAGCTTAAGAGGAGACTATATAAGAAACTAACTATTATAAATTTATAAGAAATGTATTGAGAAGCTATCAGAAAATGGTCTGGCAAAATAAAAAGGATACTGTACAGTGGAGAAAAACTATTATTGACAGAGGATGTGAACAGAATACAGAAAGCAGAGAGAAAAACTATTTTTGACAGAGGATGTGAACGAAATACAGAAGGCAGGCTTAGATAGGACTTTTGGGAATAATGATGAACAAAGGGAGATCTCCATGCAAAATACTGCAGTAAAACAAACCCTGTCCTTTCCCTTTTGTGTTATCCCACTATATGTTTGTGTACCCTTCTGTATTTGTTTTCTTCCTGTCTCTGTGTAGTTTCATAGAATTTTTTTTTCTTTTAATATTAAGCTACATTCACTATGATGAGGAATACTGTTATCCTCAAATTTAAATTGCATTAATAATATGTTATTTACCTTGTAAATATGCTTAGACATTATTTATTCTGGTTTGTTGCTCACATGTGAAGGTGATGTTTCAAAAGTTATTGTGATCTTTTATGTATGTACTCATGTCATAATTCCACTGATGTATATGTTAGTTCGATTCTTTTGTAAAGCCTGTACTACAAATGTTATCTGTATTGTTATGTTTTTAATGATGTATTTTGTACCTTTATTGTATTCTTATGTTATAAAATTATAATTGTCACCAGTTCATCTTATTATTAACTTGTAAGTTACATTTCACTGCACACGTTTCTGTTGGTCATAGTATATGGACAATATGTGAGAAGTAGGGACTGTTAGTGTTTGCACGTGTGTTACTAATTCAGCAAGGGACTGGATAACAGTATTGCTGGTTCTAAGGACAATTTCAAAAACTTTGTGAGTGCACAAGTGGTGGTTTATGGACTTGCTATATTATCCGCAAGACTCTTCAACGGTGATTGTGCACCTGCACAGTCACAACAGATGGCTGCTGGCTATCTCTCCAAGGACTACAGTGGGTCTGCATCTTTGATGACCCACCAGTACCATTATCTCTACAAGGACTACAGTGGGTCTGCATCTATGATGACCCATCGTGCCATTATTTCTACAAGGACTGCAGTGGGTCTGCACCTCTGGTGGCCCACCAATACCGTAATCTCTACCAGGAATACAGTGGGTCTGCTCTGTGATGACCTACCTACCAATACTCTTCAAAATTTCGACTGACTCTGCTGTGGGTTTGCTCTGTTGTGGCCCATTACCTGTCTGCATGTCGAGAGTCAGCACTGTCTTTCCGTTGGAAGGACAACACTACTTCTTCAAGACTGCATGGAAATCCACTACTTCTATGTGCATTTTCTTTTACTGCTCAGACTTTGAGAAAAGAAACGGCAGTTTCACTGTGATGAATGATCAGGACTGTCTTTATAGACTGTGAGAAAATTTGAGCTTTTGACCAACATAATGTCAATAAGTGTGTGCATTTGATTTCTTTGTTATTGTAATTAGGAAAAATTTTATCAAATCATTATTGGCCACTGCCCAAAAAAAAAAAAATTTGTAAAATTTTTTGTGGGGGAGCATGGGGGCTATGTAAGTAGGCTGTTTATGTTTTCTCTATGTAAGTAGGCTGTTTATGTTTTCTTATTGGCAACGTTACGTAGCAGTCTGTGGCTGCTTTGCATTGTTGTAATACTCGCCATTGTAGTGTTAGGCAGCTGGCTGTGAACAGCGCGTAGCGTTGCGCAGTTGGAGGTGAGCCGCCAGCAGTGGTGGATGTGGGGAGAGAGATGGCGGAGATTTGTAATTTGTCATGAACTGCTATATTTATATATGATGATATCAAGGTAAATACATTGTTTGTTCTCTATTAATATCTTTCATTTGCTAACTATCCCTATCAGTAGTTAGTGCTTTCCATAGTTTGAATCTTTTATTTAGCTGGCAGTAGTGGCGCTCGCTGTATTGCAGTAGCTTGAGCAGCGAAGATTTTTGTGAGGTAAGTGATTTGTGAAAGGTATAGTTTAATGTTAGTCAGGGCCATTCTTTTGTAGGGAATTTTGAAAGTCAGATTGCGTTGCGCTAACAAAATATTGTGTGTCAGGTTAAGCACAGTCCTGTATAATTGTTGAAAGGGGACGTTTCAAGGTGGTACAATGAACCCTCTGCCATGCACTTAAATGTGATTTGCAGAGTCTCCATGTAGATGTAGATGTAGAGGCGCGGGTCATCATGGTGTGTGGATAGCGATTGGTCGATACTTCGTTAAAAGCCAGAGCACTGGCCTACGGCGGACAGTTCTTTTCAGTGGACCGAGTCGTGCACAGTCTCCAGTTACCGCCGAGTCCACAAGCTGCAGTGTTCGTTCGTCGTCTCCGAGACTCAGGCTCCGTAGGCATCGTAGGCCAGCTGTGGACTCTACATAGGCTCAACGCAAGAGGCACAGTGACGGGACTTTAATATTTCAGAGAACTTGTAATAATTTCTAATGTTTAATTGTGCTTGACATTTCACAAGAAGAAGCACTATTTAAGTTGAGTATTTCTTCATATTTAATAAATTTACTAGTTGTTGGGAATCTTTCTGATTGAAGCTAACCTACGCCGTCCGCCTGCAATCCCAAAAAACTTTATATTGCCCCTGGAAGTTGTTAAACAGGCAACCTGCATCAGCAATCGTGCACCGTGCACGATTTTAGCATTTAGTAATATTGATGTAAACATCTTTGGACGAATGAACAATTATTATTCCTTGATTTGGCAGTTACAGTAGTTACTTCTTTATGAAGAATATCATTTAAACGAAACTGGCATCGGAGCTGCGAGTTGTCTGGTGTTAGACGTAGAAATACCGGGGTACGTCCCCCAGAGCTCCCATGATGCCCCGATGTTCATAGCCGCGCAGAGGGTCGAACGGCTGGTTGTCGCCGGCGGCGGCCTGCTGCATTTCCACTGGGGCGCCGTCAACATACGCCTCCTGAGCAAGTGCCCCATTGGCCGCAACTGCGTCCTCTGCACCGTCTCTGCAGTATAGTAACTCCTTGCTTATTGTTAGCATTTCTGCAGGAGCTAGAACTGTTAGGGTGAGATTAATGTTACCGATAAACTCGCCAGACAAAATACTGCTCAACCCCTTAAATGAAAACATTGGTCCTTTTGAGCGCTGAAGATGGTGTGGATTTAGTATCAGGAGGTCATGTGACCCACCAACAGTCTGTGTGTGTGTGGTTCAAATGGCTCTGAGCACTATGGGACTTAACTTCTGAGGTCATCAGTCCCCTAGAACTTAGAACTACTTAAACCTAACTAACCTAAGGACATCACAAACACCCGTGCCCGAGGCAGGAGTCGAACCTGCGACCGTAGCGGTCGCGCAGTTCCAAACTGTAGCGCCTAGAACCGCTAGGCCACCGCGACCGGCTGTGTGTGTGTGTGTGTGTGTGTGTGTGTGTATGTGTGTGTGTGTGTGTGTGTGTGTGTGTGTGTGTGTGTGTCAGCGGTGCTGGACGACGAGGTTATCAGGACCCATACGACAATAAGTAGAAACTGAAGAGATGAAAACGTAGAAAACGCGATAAAAGAAATAAAAACAAAACCAAGACAAAATCAGAATGAGAATTTCACTTTGCAGAGGAACGTGCGCTGATATGAAACTTCCTGGCAGGTTAAAACTCGGGACCTTTGCCTTGCGCGGGCAAGTGCTCTACCAACTGAGCTACCCAAGCACGTCTCACGCCCCGTCCTCATAGCTTCACTTCTGCCAGTACCTGGTCTCCTCCCTTCCAAACTTCAAGATAAAATCGCACTCAGTGGCTCCCAGTCTCACTCATGATCACTCGCACAATCACACTTGCTCACATCATGTAAGCTAAAGTTTACAATGGTCAGAAATTATAAATCTATCTATTAAAACACAAGTAAGACAAGAGCAAATGGCTGCGTGGGGTAGCCACACGGTCTGGGGCGCCTCGCCACAGTTCGGGCGGCTCTCGCCCCCCCCTCCCCCCCGCCCCCTGGTCGGAGATTCGAGTCCTACCTCGGGCATGGGTGTGTGTGTTGTCCTTAGCGTAAGTTAGTTTAAGTTAGGTTGAGTAGTGTGTAAGCCTAGGGACCGATGACCTCAGCAGTTTGGTCCCATAGGAACTTACCACAAATGCCCAAATTTGTACAAGAGAAAATCTCACAGGGAAATGTGGCTGGCTGATCATTTACAAAAAAATGCGGATGAGCCTAGCACCCAGATGACACATTAAAAGCGTCGGCCTTAAATTTTAGTGAACAAGCGGAGATTGCACAAAACATTACAAGACGTACCACATTGATGTCGTTGTCATTTAAAACTGTTTCTCTACTGTGAGCAGTCTAGAATGTTGTAAAATGTATTCATGTCCTTCCATATTTAGCGGTTTTTTAAGCATAATATACTGAGCACATACTAAGCACGAAAAACACCCGTATATTGTAATTTCACCGAGTGCTTCACTCTTGGCACTACACATGATGGCAGGTAACGTGCTCCAGAGATTCGTCCAAGCCAAATCCTTCTACCGGATTGCCGCTTGGTGACTGAGCGACTGCAACACCCTAGACGAAGATTTACTGACTGCTAATGGACAGTATTCACCCGCGGCTTACGTTGGCTCCTAATAAGCTCTCGAATTAGCCGTGTTGATCGCAGGTCCCCAAATTTAACAGCGGTCGGGGTGGGACGAAGAGTGCCGCAGATATTAGTCTGACAACGTGTGCCTCTGCTTCCGTGATTCGTCGAACTCTGCACGCCCTGGCTCGCTAGTGTATGAGTGTCATGTGAAGCATTGTCCGAGGCCACAATGAATCGAGAGACTAAGTGAGAGGTAGACATAAGAACATAGGAGATGTGGAATGAGGGAACAGTTTCTTTCATCAGGTGCGTCTAAATAAACAAGATGTACTTAACACAACTAACTGCCTCTGTGATATATTATTTAAGGATTACAAATTACAGAATTTAAGGATTGTAAGCCAGGACAGTAGATTTGGAAAATGGATTAAAGAACGTCAAACAGTGTTATATACTAGGATTTTCAAAAACGCGAGACGATACAATGAGAGGAAATGTAATTAAAATCGGGTCATAGTTTCGTATGACTGCACGGCCCCTCCCGCCGGAGGTTCGAGTCCTCCCTCGGGCATGGATGTGTGTGTGTTGTTCTTAGCATAGGTTAATTTAAGTAGTGTGTAAGTCTAGGGACCGATGACCTCAACAGTTTGGTCCCTTAAGAACTCGCACACATTTGAACATAGTTTCGTTGCACACGAAAGCAGCAAGTTGAAAATCCGTGAGGGGGCTTTGTTGTAAACAAGAAAATAAATTGGAAACTTCGAAGTTGTGTAAAGGTATTCTCAGCCGGCGTGGTAGTTCAGCGTGTTTGGTCAGGGGACTGGCCACCTCCTGTAATTAGCAAAGGAAAACTGAGTGAAATTCTCGTCAGTGGCATCCTCACAGAATGCTGACGTAAAATAACGAGAACAAATAGATGTAACGAAAAAGAAAATAAGAGATTCTCACTCTATTCCGTGCGTAAGTATCTCAGTTCGATTCCTTGTACCTATACAGATTTTTATAAGGTAGGTAGGACTGGCAGTGGGGTCCCCTCATCCCTTGTGAACCCAGAAGAGGAACTGCTGGAATAAGGAAACAGGAGCACCAAAAAATGGTTCAAATGGTTCTGAGCACTATGGGACTTAACAGCTGAGGTCATCAGTCCTATATAACCTAGAACTACTTAAACCTAATTAACCTAAGGACATCACATACATCCATGTCCGAGGCAGGACACCAATACTGGCATAATGACTGGAGGGATTGGGAACAACGCGATGTTACATGCCTGTGTTATTACGAATTACGATGCAAGGATTCTTTGGACATGCATGCATGTGCGAATATACACAATATTGCACGGTTGACGATATGTTAACGTTAGTGACTATGCATGAGTCGTGCTCGTATAGCCAAATGGTAAGGCGACTGCACGCGATAACCGGGAAATTCGAGTTAGAGCCCCGATCCGGCAGAAATTTTCACTGTCGTCATTCCATTATACAGCTGATGGTTGTCCATATTCGCAACTGCGAATACTTTGCATGTATTTTATAACGGCTGTTGTCGCCGCAGTGACTTTCTTTCGACATGCACGAATGTCCGAAGGAACTTTGCATCGTAATTCGTAATTAGACAGCCACTGCAATATCGTATTTATCCGCCACATCGGGCAATCGACTTTCAGGTAAAATATCTTCCCTCAACGTGAATATACATAACAGGTGTACGAGTGGAGGTTACAGATGTATTGTCGACGTCATATGGAAGTTCGGGTGTGGCCGTTGAGTCGTGCTGGGATATCTAAATGGTAAGGCGACCGATCGTGATAAGTGGGAAATCCGGGTTTGAGTCCCAGTGTGGCACAAATTTTCATTGTAGCTATTCCATTTTACAGCTGATGGTTATCCGTATTCGCAACTGCGAATGCATTTCTTTAACTGGGGACAAACTGATCACATGTCGCTTAATCATAGATCGCTCGTGGTACGGCCTTATAGGCAGCAGTCGGCCAATAGGAACAGACCTAAATAATCTATGAGTGGTGTTTACATTTATTTTTCTACCCAGAAATTAAATGAAGACCACGTACCAATGTAGTCACATTCAAATTAGATAGTGGAAGACCTACGAGGTGCATTCAAGTTCTAAGGCCTCCGATTTTTTTCCTCCGGACTGGAAAGAGATAGAAACATGCGCATTGTTTTAAAATGTGGCCGCGTTCATTGTCAATACGTCCCAGAGATGGCAGCACCGTACAGCAGATGGAATTTTACCGCCAGCGGCGAGAATGAGAACTGTTTTAAATACTTAAAATGGCGACGTTTTCCTTACTTGAACAGCGTGCAATCATTCGTTTTCTGAATTTGCGTGGTGTGAAACCAATTTAAAAACATCGACAGTTGAAGGAGACATGTGGTGATGGAGTTATGGACGTGTCGAAAGTGCGTTCGTGGGTCCGACAGTTTAATGAAGGCAGAACATCGTGTGACAACAAACCGAAACAACCTCGGGCTCGCACAAGCCGGTCTGACGACATGATCGAGAAAGTGGAGAGAATTGTTTTGGGAGATCGCCGAATGACTGTTGAACAGATTGCCTCCAGAGTTGGCATTTCTGTGGGTTCTGTGCACACAATCCTGCATGACGACCTGAAAATGCGAAAAGTGTCATCCAGGTGGATGCCACGAATGCTGACGGACGACAACATGGCTGCCCGTGTGGCATGTTGCCAAGCAATGTTGACGTGCAACGACAGCATGTATGGGACTTTCTTTTCATCGGCTGTGATAATGGATGAGACGTGGATGCCATTTTTCAATCCAGCAACAAATCGCCAGTCAGCTCAATGGAAGCACACAGATTCACCGCGACCAAAAAAATTACGGGTAACCGCCAGTGCTGAAAAAATGATGGTGTCCATGTTCTGGGACAGCGAGGGCGTAATCCTTACCCATTACTTTCCAAAGGGCACTATGGTAACAGGTGCATCCTACGAAAATGTTTTGAAGAACAAATTCCTTCCTGAACTGCAACAAAAACGTCCGGGAAGGGCTGCGTGTGTGCTGTTTCACCAAGACAATGCACCCACACATCGAGCTAACGTTACGCAACAGTTTCTTCGTGATAACAACTTTGAAGTGATTCCTCATGCTCCTTACTCACCTGACCTGGCTCCTAGTGACTTTTGGCTTTTTCCAACCATGAAAGACACTTTCCGTGGCCGCACATTCACCAGCCATGCTGCTATTGCCTCAGCGATTTTCCAGTGGTCAAAACAGACTCCTAAAGAAGCCTTCGCCGCTGCCATGGAATCATGGCGTCAGTGTTGTGAAAAATGTGTACGTCTGCAGGGCGATTACGTCGAGAAGTAACGCCAGTTTCATCGATTTCGGGTGAGTAGTTAATTAGAAAAAAAATCGGAGGCCTTAGAACTTGAATGCACCTCGTTTATGGATAGGAGCATAAACTGACAGTTAGTTAGTTACATGTCCCATGGACCATTTGAATGACGATTTTGTCGTAATGATGTGGAACGAGCCAGCTTAAGGGATATGTAGTGTTAATATGAACGAACACTTTATTTTTTCAGTCCCACTCATTCGATTACACTAAAGCATTTTTCAGGCTAACAGTTTTTAAGCAAAAATTCCTCAACACAGTAGAAGGACTTTCTCAGGAGAAATTATTCTTTTAGAGCCATTCGCAGCTGTAATAGTGGGTAACGAAGGTCATTTCTCCCTCTAGTGTTGTAGGTATCGATATCACTGTTTCTCTCAAACTGTGATGGATTATTTATGACGAATTTCATTTGCGAATGCTAGTACAGTGACGCGCAGTTAAAATTCCTGGCGCCTTCAAGAGGTGCCTACATGACGTCCATGGGTGACCACCATATATTATTCTTACTGCAAGCTTTTGTGCAGTCAGTACTTATTTTTCAGTGGTGAGTTACCCCAAACAATAATTTTTTAGGAAATTTGTGTAATGTCTTATGGGACCAAACTGCTTGGGTCATTGGTCCCTAAGCTTACACATTACTTAATCTAATTTAAACTAACTTACGCTAAGGACGACACACACACACACACACACACACACACATGCTCGAGGGAGAACTCGAACCTCCGCCAGGGGGGGGGGGGGGGAGCCGCGCGGACCGTGACAAGGCGCCTTAGACTGTCTGGAGGTTAATATGTTTCCAAGATAA
The DNA here is from genome assembly GCF_021461385.2 of Schistocerca piceifrons. NCBI lineage: Eukaryota > Metazoa > Arthropoda > Insecta > Orthoptera > Acrididae > Schistocerca > Schistocerca piceifrons. The sequence continues at coordinate 486,434,005 of NC_060143.1, read as the reverse complement.
GAAATTGTACGAACAGCAAGAGTAGCTGAACTTAATCGCTTCAGAACCTCAGTAATATGCATCTCGCATTTCAAGTTTTCGTCAGTCACCTGCTCATGTGTTACCTCAGTTGTTGGTATAGCTTTATTTTGTGTACAGAAATGAATGTAGTGTGTTGTATTCCACTTAATACTTCTTTGGAAAATGCAATTTGCAAGCACCTGTGTTGCTTTCTCTCCAACGAGGCTTATATCACCAGTGTCGTCTGCAAAAAGTACCAATTCCACTTGTTGAATGTTAAGTGAAATGTCTTCCACATATCTAAGGCGTAGAAGTGGACCCAAAATTGAACTCTTTGGGTCTCCTTTTCTGATATTTCCCCAGCCAGTGAAAATTCATACCCTTCTGACATTGTTTCCTTATTCACCAGAACGTTTTGAATTCTGTTTGTTAACCAGGATGCCAATCAGCTGTGTGGAAAGCATTCAGTTCCATAAAATTGAGTTTTCCCGTCAGGAATTAAAACTATAAAGTGCTAAGTGAACTGTTTTTACTCAGATGTGAGACTGCTCTTGACGATTTTATTTTCTCGAATATTCTGGAAAAAGATGTCAGCAAGGAGACTGGATAAATGTTTAAGCCTTTCTTGTCACCTTCCTTATGAAGAGGTTTAAAAAATTCCACATTTTAACATTCCTGGAAAAATTCCCTGTGTCAGTGAACCATTAGACATCTCACTAAGGCCATAAATTATTGAGTTGGAACAACTTTCACTAATCAGTTTAAAATTCCATCAGCTTCACATGGGCACTTCACTGTTAGAAGTTTTATAATTCTATTAATTTCAGTGAAGTATGTTAGTGGTACTTACAATTACTTGAAGTTCTGTGGAATGACATTTTTAATACCTTCTGTTGCTTCTTCATCTGAGCAACTTAATCTTCATTGTTTTGCTATGTTCACAAAGTGATGGTTAAAAGTACTTGCAACTTGAGGATTATCAGTGATAACATTGTCATTTACTTAATTTTTTTTTCGTGGTGGTACACTGACTGGCTTTCCTCTTTTCCATTTGACAATGTCCCATATAGTTTTAATCTTATATGTGCATTATGAATTGCTGTCAGGACGTACATACTTCTTGACAACTGGAGACATGCCTTACAATACGACAAAAATTTTTATAGTACGCAAGTAATGTCAGATTTGGACCTATTCTGGCCTTTAATAAATTTCTCTCTTTCTTTTGCATGGGTTTATAATTCCCGTAGTTATCTACAGAATACTTTTTATGGTGTTTTGGACAACTTTTGAAGAAAGAAACTTTCAAATATTGACACAGTTTCTCTATGGAAGCAACTAAATTTCACTTCAGCTTCTCTTACTATATATACTGATCAGCCAAAATATAATGGCCAAAGCCCATCGCGACGCTAAATGCAACCTTGTAGGGTTGCGGGCACGTGACGCAGTAACGAATGTATGTATCCGGAGCAGACACGGGCGGCGGATCAACCTAGCGAAGATATGGTCTGCAAATGAAGAAATCCATTGAGATAAGCGATTTTGACAAAGGGCAGATTATTATTACGCAGAGCCTGTGAACGAGTATCTCGAAAACGGCTAAGCTGGTCGAATGTGCACGTGCTACTGTCGCGAGCAACTACGGAAAGATGGAGGACAGTGAACCTATTACTAGGTGCTAAATGGCTGGACGTGCACCACTCTTCACAGAACGTAGAGTTCGGAGGCTTGTATGCTCTGTAAAATTGGATAGATGGTGAAGTGTGACTTCTCTGCCGAAAGAGCACTACGCTGGTGCACGCACAAATGTTTCGAAGAACACCGTTCATTGTCCATTGTTGAACTTGGAGCTCCGCAGCACACAACCCCTACATGTTTACATCTTCTCCCAGCAACATCGTCAATTACGCTGGCAGTGGGCATGCGGCCATTCTGATTAGACCGCCGATTAATGGAAACGTGTCGGCTTTTCAGGTGAATCACATTTTTGTACACTAGGTCGATGGTCGTCTCCACAAAAGCTGTCATTGAGGTGAACTGCCGGTCGAATTGCGCAGCGCACCACGGATCCAGGCAGGTAGGAGCAGCATTATGGTATTGGAGATATTCTCCTGCGCTTTCGTGGGACCTGTGGTAGTAATCGAAGACACGGCGACAGCTGTGAACCACGTACATCCCTTCATGCTTGATGTCTTCTCCGACGGCGATGTCATCTTACTCTCTCGGAGTCAGAACCGTGCTACAGTGCTTTGACGAGCCTTACAGTGAACTCACGTAGATGTTTCGGCGACCAAATTCGCCTGATGTAAATCCTATGGAACCCGTCTCGATCGCTACCGGGCGCCATCGCCGCGTATGCAAATCAACGGCTCCTTATTTACGCGAATTACATGATCTGTGCGCAGACATCTAATCCCACATACCTCCAAAACTCTACCAGCAAACTGTCGAATACACAGAATCGGTGATATATTTCGTTCCAAAGACGGAAAAACAAGCTATTAAGCATGTGGTCATAATGTTTTGGCTCAGTAATGTATACCCCATCTCACACCACCTCTTTTAATTTACTTTTAAAACATTCTACCCTGTTCATGTTCTCATTTCATACCTTGCTGTTTTGTATGAACCTGCCTCAGGGTACGTCCCAATTAAATGTGATGGTGGGGTATTTTGAGGCAAAAATATTACAGACACAACAAACAGTTCTTCTGTGAGAAACTTCAGGCGTGGCAGCAGAAATAATACATATTAGAACTGTGAAAAAGTCCCAAAAAGTGCGAATTCTGTTGCTAAAGTTACTGTTATTTCCTCTGTCACTTTACTATCAGGTATGTTCACTTGCTGCCGTTTACAGAAGGACAACTTGGTCAAGTAATACAAAAATTAACACGAAACTTTTGCCAACAATTAATAAGAGTAGTAATAATAAATAAAGTGTGTGTGATACAAACAGCGATGAAGGCAACAGGGAAGAAGAAGAAATGAATTTAGAAGGAGAAATTTTGTCAAAATATGAAATGAAGACACAGGAAATGCAATTAATGAGAAACAAGAAGCTTACATTACAAATATTCGTCATAAAACAGAAGGAAAAAGTACAGTACAAAGAAAAATGTAACAGTATTAAAAAAAACTGGTGAGAGAGGCCGATTAAGAATACTGGAATGAAACGACATCCAACATTGAAACTGAACTGCATGGTAGACAAGAAATGGCTCACAACTCCTGAATCAGCTTAGCAAACAGGAATGTAACAGACAAAGAAACTTGGATAAAACACTATTAAGGATAATGGGTAGAAAACAATCATAAAAGTGAACTAATGAAAGTAGACCAGAGCAAAGGACAAGATGATGAAATACACCAAGCAGACAATATTACATTGGAATAGATACAAGAAGCATTAGAAGAGATGAAGAAGAGAAAAGCAGCAGGACAAATAATATTAACGCAGAACTTACTAAATTGAGTGAGTAAGGTTATATCTGTGAAAGGTTTCTGTTGGATTCCTTTCATGTTAATTTCTTAAATCTGTTGTCATTTACGGCATAAATTCCTCTTCTAAATTTACTGTGGTGTTTCTGACTATCTGGGAGGAGACTGAAACGTGTTACTTTGACACATAAACGAGAACGATCTGTCACACTACTACACTTTAAAACAGAGTTTATATGTAATTCATGACACACAGTCTCATATGGAACCTACATCTGCTTTCTTTTATATACTGTATATGATAAGATACTGTCATCCCCCTTCCCTTATGTGTGAGAGGATGAATGAGCAAATGTATTTCTAGTTGCATGCTTGATGGTAGCAGACAAGCCTGTCTGCTAGAGAACAGTAGGACCAACGTCGGAACAGGTAGCTACGCTTTCTAAAAGCAGAGAGGTTTCTATTCTTAGTATGGTCCTGTCCGTCCCTTGTTATGTTGGTATAGGAAGCTGCCTCTCTGGTCACTTCCGTTTGTATCTGTTAAGCACGCTCAGTAGGGGCCCAGGTCAGTCTGTCCGTGGCGAGTGTCTGAAGTGGTAAGATCTCCAGCTAAGCGCGTGTCTGCTAAGTCTGTAGGACAATGGATTTCTTAAGTTCAGCCTAACTGAAAATTTAATCACCTTTATTTCAGGTTTAGCTCTAAAATATCTAATGTTATCTTAAACTGCAACGCAGTGTAATTCGAGTGTGAAGTTCAGAATATCTTCCGGTAGTTACTTTGTCATTACTTCGTGAGTAAAGTGGAACCATGTGTTGATCAGTAACTCTAACTAAGATCATCAATCTTAAATGCGAATGTGTGTGATATTATAACGTCTTGTCTTGACAGTATTTTTCAATATAACAACTTTTCTTTATGTTAACCCACATGGAGTGTACTTTGTGAGACCAGTACCACGTGCTTATACAATTGTTTGACCCTTCAGATTAATAATAAGACGATAGTAACCAGTTCGAGGCTTTTCTTTAGTAAATTGCGTTTCGATGCAATTTATTTTAGTTATCAAAATTATTGTGGAATTACACTCTTTGTGTAAAGCAAGTTGACCACGTGAAGCATGTGGTGTAATCATCAAAGTAGCCCTCAGCTATTCTTTTCGGGAAGATTTCACAGAGAATTAGTATGAATTTAGTATACCAATGTGTGGTAATTACATGACGGACAGGATTGGGCTACGAACGTAACTTCTTTGGGTGGAAATTGAATCGGTTGGTTGTGGTTAATTTCCTCTTGGATATGTTTCAACGTTCTTCGTGTGTTATTTTATGAATGCAGTGTTGTATGTAGCTCCCAATCTTGGCTTCCTATTTGATGTGTTCCGTAAGATTACAAATTCACATTTTCACAATCCTAAATAAGGCACCAGTTTAGTTATGAATCAAGTTTGATATGCTGAAATTTTAACGGAACAATGATCAAATTTAAAATAAATGTCCAAATATAAACTGATTTATTTCTTTTTATTTAAACTGTCTTATATATATCACCGGTTATTGTAAGATGAGTACTAAAAAGATTATAATTAATGTTAGTCTGGTTGGGAATTTGGTAAGCTAGACCGGATACCTGTTGAAACAGTTGCGCATTAATGCAACGTTAACTTCCTCAGATAGCTCACAGCTTTTAACCCACTTCTATGGTCTTGAATATCAGCACCGCTTTCAGAACAAATTAATACAACAACATTACTCATAACAACATTACATCTGATACCGTTGCATTTAGGAAATGAATGTTGGAAATGGAAGATGATAACCAACTCCTGAAGGGCACCGGAAATAACATCACTCTTTAGAAAAGTAACTTCAAGTGCTTGTGGAAATTACAGAAAAATAAGTCTGTTGAACGCTGGCTATAAATTATACGCTCGAATGATTGATAAAAGAATGAATAGAAACGCTGTCGCCCTCTAACTGAAGGAACAAAATGGTTTCAGAAAACGATGATCGTGCAGTGAAACTATTAAACTGTGTGACAGATAAATTGAAGGAGACGATAACATAATTTGGGTATTCATATTGCACTTTTAGACTATGAAAAAGCTTTGGATAAAGTGAATAGGTATACGCTGTGAAACATAATGGCAATATGACGTTATACTAAACATTTAATGCAAGTGGTAACAAGTTTGTATTTAAATGACTAAACTTTAGTAATAATATGATCAATTACCAGAAGAGTACGACAATGGTACAGACTCTCACCCACTTTACGAACATTTGAAACCAAAAATTCTAGTAAATATGGGCTCTAAAATGCATACCTTAGAAGCGCCATACATAGAAAATTAGCAAATAAAACCAAGAAAGACACATAGACAAAATTCTACATTAATGTTGCATGGGTTATTTCTACATCATTTTACACAATATTATCTATTATATGAATGTATAACCTGTTGTGGACTGACAAGACAGCCAGTCCACAGTGACGGGTAACCGAAAGGCACGCGTTAAAAACCCACGCAGGCTGGCGTGAGGTCTGAAACAGGATACGTAATGAATGCTATAAAGAAAAGTACGTAGCTTCTGGAATACTTAACTTTAATCCACATTTGTAGAACATCGCTCTTGATGATACATGTTATAACCACAATATATATAGCAAAGGATAAATGGCGCCTTGCTAGGTCGTAGCAATTGTAGCTGAAGGCTATGCTAACTATCGTCTCGGCAAATGAGAGCGTAGTTGTCAGTGAACTGTAGCTATGAACGTCGGCTGTTCAACTGGGGCGAGTGCCAGTACGTCTCTCTAGACCTGCCGTGTGGCGGCGCTCGGTCTGCAATTACTGACAGTGGCGACACGCGGGTGCGTCGTATACTAGCGGACCGCAGCCGATTTAAAAGGCTACCACCTAGCAAGTGTGGTGTCTGGCGGTGACACCACATAACCATTTCGTGTCTAACACGAGATGTAATGGAACACTGTATATGAAAAACCTTATACTGCCCTTTGTCTGTTTCCTTCCTACATAACAGGCAAGATTGCTTGTTAACTAACGCCCCATGTTTCGCTATTCTGCCATTCATTTTACTATGAATAATCTCTAACGACTGTTGTATTCACTACCATACTTTCTATTTATTTTGATGTGTCACATCGATAGAGGACACCGTCCTTACGGCAACCCTTAACGTTCACATAGATTGTCTTTGCTGTCGTTAGCCGGCCGCGTTGGCCGAGCGGTTCTAGGCGCTTCAGTCCTGAACCGCATGACTGCTACGGTCGCAGGTTCGAACCCTGCCTCGGGCATGGATGTATGTGATGTCCTTAGGTTAGTTAGGTTTAAGTACTTCTAATTTCTAGGAGCCGTATGACCTCAGACGTTAAGTCCTATAGTTCTCAGAGCCATTTGCTGTCGTTACAGCACTCTGTGGCAGCTTTTTAGAATGTCGCATCGATATTGGACGCCGTTTCTACGGCAACCCACAACGTCCATATAGATTATCTTTGATATTAAAAAAAAAAAATATGGTCTGAGCACTTTGGGACTTAACATCTGAGGTCATCAGTCCCCTAGTACTTAGAACTACGTAAACCTAACTAACCTAAGGACATCACACACATCCATGCCCGAGGCAGGACTCGAACCTGAGACCGTAGCAGTCGCATGGTTCCAGACTGAAGCGCCTAGAACCGCTCCACCACAGTGGCCGGCTCTGTGATAGTAGCTTCACTCTATCGTTACAGCAACCATTGACAGCTATCCCATATACCCTTGCCAACAACACGTATGTTACGGAACGGATAACAGAGGGCAGTCTAGACTACTTTATTTTAAGCTAATTATCTAGTACAGTTTATATTTTTCGACGAACAGCTATTTCATGGCAATTTTACAGTGTATTTTACTTATAACTCTCCTTCAAATCTTAGTAATTTACATTATTGTAGTACATTATATGCTAATAGTACACACTGTACTTCTTCTTGGTTAACACTGATGTCATACACAGGACGGTGAGTGGGACTAAAGCTATTTAAGACCACTCCCTGCCTATCCATTTAGCAGTCAGTTCAGCGTCATGGATCGGTGCAGCCTGCTGTATTGAAGTCCACCTGCCGTTCTGGGTATATGTAGTTTGTAATCTTATTTCAGTATATACACTTTACTGTAAGGATCCCTCTATCTGTACGTGTGTTATTTCAGACTATGAAGATGATCTTTAAGGACTGAAACCATTCACTCCGATTAAGAGAAATTTGCGATCAGTACTTCTTTTTTAGTTATCATATTAATATAAGATCGCTGACAATGTCTTCAAAACTTTTATCAAATGATGTACTTGGGAGGTCAAATAAAGAATTATGAAATGAGGAAAGAAAGAAATTTATTTTGTGTAAGTGAAACAATGGAATGTGAAGTAACAAAATGGAATGGGGCAGGTAGAGTAGCCGGGCATGTAATAGACTACAGACGTAATGGAAAGAGAGATACTGATGACCAAGGATGATGATCATGATGATTGTGATGATGATGATGATGATGTTTGGATTGTGGGGCGCGCAACTGCGCGGTCATCAGCGCCCGAAAGTCCAAGGAAAAAGCGTCTTTTGTGATGAGGAAACAGGATGTAAGCCTACTCCTAAAAGTGAAGAACGAAAAGAAGATCAAATAAATAAAATGAAATGTTTCTCTGTCACTCTAAACAAACGTTTCGCCCAGTCAGCGTATGTGTACCATTTGCGTCCTTCTTTGTCAGTTCTCGTATCCAGTGATGAATTATCAACGTTGTCAATGTGTCCGGTACATAATGTAAACATTAGGTACTCACGTCGGTACTGTCTCATACCTGTGACATGATATCAGACGTAGCACATTTACGCGTTTTGAATTTTGAGCTCTGAAAGTACACCACCAACTGCTTCGAGTCCCAGAGACTAAAATATTATTGGCTATTTTCTTCTCCCACTGAATATCACTTTAAATTTCATTTCGTGGATAAGCTTCTATTGTACGGCCAACAGTTAAATCACGCAATACTTCTAACAGGAATGGTGGTTGTACCTTGAAAAAAAAATTAAATAAAGAGAATTGTTCGGACGTGAAAAACTAGAGTACTATTACATTAAAGGAAGGCATAATTACATGAAAATGAGATATACACGCACACAGTTGTACGTTTGTTGACGTAAAACTTGTTCTCATTCCAGGAGTACATTACGTGGAACCTTAACTGATACAAAAAGTTTTGTAGTAGTGGTAGGAGCAATACAGAATAACATTGGGAGGTACAACCTGAGAAACTGCAGCAGAAATACAGAATGAAGGTGTTCTGCGGAAAACGTAAGTTCTCACCTGCCGCTGGCTTGACGATGTTTCCAGAGCCACCTGAAAATAAAATATCTGCAAATAGTATAAAAGGACAGCGAAAACTCTGAAGCGGTACTGACCTACAAAAAGGCAAAGTAGTCCATGACAACGATTTGACTGCATCCACAACAAAATAAATAAGCAAATGAAACAAGAACAGAAATAGTGGTTAATAACACACCAATAGAACACAGGCAGCAATACTAATTATCTTGGATGTGATATCACATAAGAGTATAATGGAGGAAGTGCCAAAATTTGGAAACATTTGTGAAACAATAAACAGTGGCTTTAGAAACGTAGGACACAAAAAAATGACACGTATGAAGTTTTATAAAATAACTAGCTGTATCCAACCACGTGTTGCTGTGGCTCAGTGTGCTTAAATGGAAAAGAAAGAAAAGAAAAAGTACACGTTTCGAACATGTATGGAAACTCGATGTACGTCCTCATCTCCTTCTCTCCCCTGTCCTCTCTATGTCGTCCTCTCCCTATCTTTGTCCATCTCTTCCTCCTTCCCCCTCACTCTGTCTATCACCGCCTGTACCCACGCCTCTGTGCATTTCCACCCCCCCCCCTCCCACCTTGTTTGTAGTTATCGAAAATTCCGATTCTGTAGTAGCATTCTACTCATAAGGCGATAAGACAGAAATACAACTTTCCCATTCCCTGTCAATTCGTCTGCGAGGAAGAAAGGAAAACAGCACTGTGTTGTGTATGCAATTTATTTTTCACAAAATATGTATAATGAAATGCAATAATCGTATGTGGAAGAAACAGATTGCCTAGTGGTTCAAATGCCCCACTATCGCAGTTGAAACTGGCAGCGACAAAGGAAACAAAATCATACATTTTTACAGCAGAGTTCAAATGGCTCTGAGCACTATGGGACTCAACATCTGAGGTCGTCAGTCCCCTAGAACTACTTAAACCTAACTAACCTACGGACATCACACACATCCATACCCGAGGCAGGATTCGAACATGCGACCGTAGCGGTCTTGCGGTTTCAGACTGAAGCGTCTATAACCACTCGGCCACAACGGCCGGCTACAGCAGAGTATTTTCTTTGTTGCAATAGGTTTTAACCGAATACCAGTAAACAGTCCATTTAAAAAAATGCATAGTCTATGTCCGTCTGAATATTTAACAGAGGATCTTTTAAAATTGGAAGTAAATCAGTCACGAACTTATCAGAACTTTTCTTAACAACTTTACACACACACACACACACACACGCAGTTATATATATAACAACTTTTCACTTATAGACACACACACGTCCAAAAGTTTATTAGAGCAACGAGTAAAAACTTTGAAGTAAATCGGTCAAGTACGTTTTGAGATATTTCATAACAATTTTCTCCCTTCATATATTAGATACATATTTAGATACTATATTTTAGAAAATACATATAAGCTACTGTCTGTCTGACTGTGCATTAGATATCACGTAAAATTATAAGTAAAGCTGTCAAGAACGTTTCGAGAGTTTTGGTAACAAGTTTTCCCCTTTGCGTATGACATATTTATTTAGTGGGTAGATCACGTAACTAATGAGGAGGTATTGAAAAGGATTGGGAGAAGAGAAGTTTGTGGCACAACTTGACTAGAAGAAGGGATCGGTTGGTAGGACATGTTTTGAGGCATCAAAGAATCACAAATTTAGCATTGGAGGGCAGCGTGGAGGGTAAAAATCGTAGAGGGAGACCAAGAGATGAATACACTAAGCAGATTCAGAAGGATGTAGGTTGCAGTAGGTACTGGGAGATGAAAAAGCTTGCACATGATAGAGTAGCATGGAAAGCTGCATCAAACCAGTCTCAGGACTGAAGACCACAAAAACAACATTGTAAATATTTTAAAAATAGACATATAAAAACAGGCGCGTTTCCACATGCAACATTGTGTCTAAATTGCAAGTCAATCGACCGATTACCTTTCGAGTTTTGCGAGCGGAAACGTACGCAGGCTGCAGTTTTATATGCCGTGTGAGGATGGCCGTTCCCACACTGGTCTACAGAAATGTGTCGTGAGTCATTTAGAAACGACAAGAAAGTAAGATCCAGTCAGCAGCAACGAAATTTTCTTAGAGCTACGAAAGGCTGTTCAGAATGGACACATTAAAGAAACAGGAATATTAGGAAGGAATTAAACGTATTTAACATAAGAAACAAAACTGAAGACAATGACAGAAGTTGGAGAGAACATATCGGCTTAGTTAGTAACGACCATATGACTTACAAAGTAATAACTTAAGATTCCAGTAGACCGAAGAAGTCCGAGAAGGCCCATGGACAGATGGGCGCCGTAACAGGCGAAGGCATAATACATGAAGTGCAGAAGAAGAAGAGGAAGACAGCAAGTGGGCAATATCAGCATGAGCTATTAAACCCTGTCTGTATGCTTTTGCGAACTGCACACGCTCACCACACCGAGAGTCGTGCAGACTTCGACCGCTATAAAATACCCGCTGTGAGCGTGTGACTTACCAGAACCCGGCCGTCCCGAGCGCTACACACGCGGTCGCTGCCGCGAACACCAGCATTTCTCATGGTGGACATCCCTGCGGGCCGTGGTCGGCCCTCACTTGTTGCCCAGTCATGGGGTCAGCTCTTTCACGAAGCTGTCCGAGGCGATCGAATAAAGCTACTAGGATTTAGAACCGCGCAACAATATTGCGAGGCATTTCCTTGGAAACTCTCTGACAAAGCTATTGTTTTTAGATGCCACCGCGATCTATCATGTCATCTTTACCTTCTCCACATATGCTCCAGATGCTTCGTGTGATATTACCGCGTGACATAACAGCTTCACAAATTAAAATTACGGTAATTTCCAAGAAAGATTGCCTATCGAAGTCGCGGAGTCCAAAAGATACACATCGAACGTGCGATTCTAAATCGATCATGCGACTCTGGTGGCGGGCGTTATGATCAATTACTTGTGATCGTCATCTTTAACCGTTTTCCGTCGTTTCCTGAGTTGCTCTAAATTACATACCTCCGCGAATTATTTGTGCGTTGGTAGGGAAACGCAAACGAGTTATGTCGACAGTGAGTGGGATGTCTCGGGTTCCTGACGTTTCTTCGGCGGATTCTCTCACATGAAAAAATTTGATTCCATGATTATCCAGCGTAGAAAATTGTTTGATTTTTTGTCGCAAATATGGAGTACTACCGGATGAGGAAAGGAGCGGCTGTGTAGTTTGTGGTGGTGCGAAGTGTGTAAAACTTCGTAAGAAGAGGTTCGATGCTGAAATACCGGTACAGTTTCATTGCGGACAGTGCGGAAAACGAACGAGTATAAGTAAGAATAAATGGTTCGACTCTTCCAAATTATCTATCCAGACGAGCGTAATTCTTCTACCTTGCTGGATTCGAGACTACACCTTGCAAGCAACAGCATCGGAAACTGATTATCTGCTAATACCGTGTGCGACTATTTTGGGTTTTGCCAAGAAGTGTGTTATGTGGTAGTGACGAACGATAGTGTACCGATTGGTGGACCGAGTACAGTTGTTGAAGTGGACGACTCTCAAAGAAGGACGAACCTTAGAGGACGACCTTCAAAGAGTGAAATCAATCATATTTGTGTATTCGATGGAATAGAACAAAAGTCTCGGAAATGTTTCGTTGTCAGAGTGTTGTACAGAGATAAGGTCACTTCAGTGCATCTACCCATATTCTTGCGTGATATTGGCAGTTTACCCAGGCTATGGCAAAAAGGGAATTGTTCACGTAACATCACGTGGACCTTCACATGACGACAACATCGTCGACGAGTAAGGTAAGTCGTCTCCTTTGTAATTAGAAGTATTTTTGTAATGCTCTTCTTTTCAAATTGCTGTAGTGACCACCGTAAACATACAATGCCCGCCACCAGAGTCGCATGATCGATTTAGGATCGCACGTTCGATATGTATCGTTTGTACCCCGCGACTACGATAGGCAATAATTCTTGGTAATTACTAAGATTACTCATATACAAGCGACACCGTTTCGGTTTGATGTGAAACTACACGATCCAATCGCATTGACTTGATGACCACACCTATGTTCATCGTCAACATACAATAACCACTCACAGACGGCAGCACTAGTAGTCGAGGATATATAAAAGATGTCGGGGGTTGAGAAGGGTGGGCGGTTGGGGGGGGGGGGGTGCGCGGAAAACAGTGCGAACATTGTCATAATTCGGAAACGAAGCTATTATTGACGTACAAAAGGGCATCATCATAGACTATGGCTAAGTTTGCAAAACATTCGAGTGCCTCCATGGTAAAATGCCGTTGTCCAAAACCAGTGTCCGAGGCAACCGTGGTCCACCGTGGGCCATAGATGACACGGGTGAACGACGGCAGCGGAGATGTGTACGGGCCAATAGAGGTGCAACTGCTGAGCAACTAACAACCCAGATAAACCAAGGGGCTACCAAAAGTTTCTTTCCAACGACCGTTCAGCGAACGTTGCTGCGTATGGGCCTCTGCAGCAGGCACTTGGTTCGTACACCAAAGATGACTGCTCTTCACCGTCGACGTACAATGAGTGACGACAGGTAGCCTTTTCGGATGAATCACTTTTTATGTTCCATCGGACAGTTGGCCTTTGGCTTGAAAGCATGCATGTCCGAAGGAATTTTACTTCGTAAAAAAAGAAAAGGCATTGCACTATCGTATTTATCCACCGAAACCTGCAAGCGACTTTGAATTAAAATGCCTCCCCTGTGCTGGAGGGTAAATAATGGCCGTAGGAGTGCAGGTTGTAGACACGTGGTTGATGAGATTGGAAGTTTAGGTCGTGCTCGGACAGCCTAATTGTAAGGCAACAGCTCGCGATGAGCTGGAAATCCGGGTTCGAGTCCCGTCGTCATTCCACTATATAGCTGATGGTTGTCCACATTCATGTATTTCATGTATATATGAAGAGTACAGACCGGATACGGAAGTGTTATGGCCTGAGGAATAATTCCGTAACCTTCCCTGGGTGATCTAGTCATTCACGAAAGCGCAATGGTTCAACGCAAGTTCGCATCTACCCTTGGGGACCATGTTCACCCCTACATGCCGTTTGTTTTTCCTCGGCATGATGGCAGCTACCAGCAGGACATCGCAACGTGTCGCAGTATACGTGCGTGGTTCAGAGAGCACCAGGTTGAGTTTACCGCACTCCCCTGGCCAGCAAATTCCATGGATTTAAACCCAGTCATGAATCTGTGGGACCACCATGATCGCATTGTTCGCGCAGTGGATCCTCATCCGAGAAGTATGAGACACTTGTCCAGGCAATGGATTGGGCATGGCTCCACATCTCTGTCTGTACCTTCCAGAATCTCACTGACTCTCTTACTGCACATCCGCTCTCCAAAACGTGGTTCTTCACGCTTTAATATGACTGGACCGTGTATTTGTTCCGTAGTTTTCTGTAGTTCTCCGCCTTTTGTAAACGACAGCAAATGATTTTCACCGACTGGAAAAATATCTCTCTGTTCTGTTTCACGACGTACATCAGAAAGGACAATAACTCTATTCTTGACAGAGACTTAATTGCGTTGTCTGTAAAGACAAGTAGCAGCCAAAAAGATAAAATAGGAAACATGATTATTTCAAATGTTTAGGACAGCTGTTAAATTGTCACAGAATCCTTAAGAAACTCTAGCGAACTAAATATAATGGCTGTACAGGGTGTATCATAACGAACGGCGAAAACTGACATGGGTGAAAGTGGGCAATTTTTCAATAAACATGCTTCCGCAAACGAACGAAGACGAGTATAGTATATTGTTACGAGCGGCTGTTGACTTCAGTATGAAGTATTGTTTTTTTTTTTTTACAAATAACCGAAAATTTTACAGAATCTGCTGCCATTCATATTTTTTTTACTTATAAAGACTATTTTAAAAAGCACCATCTTTCGAGGTTCAAAACTCATCTTGAGACAGCAATGACATTACAAAAAGCATTTAACGAAAGTGCGCATAAATATTCAAGTTATTCGTTACAGTTTATTGGAAGTGCTGTGGAAAGAGGATAACCGACTAGGAGGGAATGTTTACTGCGTTCGTTGATCTATTCTACACATATTTTTCTTTTAAAAACATTATCACTTATTTTGATCATACGAATTTGCGGTCTTTAAGAAATGTGTTGAGCTACATTCATCGCTATGGCTGTTTATGTCTTTTAACTACTGCTTATAACGTTCTAAGAAGATTTAAAACACATACTCGCAATCAAATCTACTAAGCAATAGAAACAAGATGAGGGTCAGATGTGTCGATCATGACGTTACCTGTCGATTGCAACATCGTTTGCACACACTGCTGACTAATCTTTAATATTGTTTTAGGGAAAATTTGACAGTAAGTGAGATTGTGACAACTTGATGTTAATAGAGACACTATAAAAGTATTTTAAATGTATTATAAAAACCATACAAATATATTTTAAATGTAAACTTTTCGATTGATTCCTGATAAAACTGGGCTCAAATTTCATTCATGGCTTGCCTAAACTAGAAATACAAATCTGTTATACACTACTGGTCATTAAAATTGCTACACCAAGAAGAAATTCAGATGATAAACGGGTATTCATTGGTATATTACACGAGGGCTATCCACAAAGTACATTACGTTTTCGTCTGTGTCCGTTAGGGGCGGGGCTACCACGGCCATCTTGGTGTCATGGCATTCCGCCGCTCAGTCGGCATCCTGCCGTGCTAGTGAGAGGTTCGTGCTGTACTCCGTTGAGTTACTGTGACAGTTTGAAATGTCAGCGTTACTTGAAAATGCCGCGAAGTGTGAATGAAGTGCGTGCTGTAATAAGGTTTCTGACTGCAAAAAATTGTACACCGATAGGAATCTATCTGCAGCTTTGTGAAGTGTATGGGGACAACATAATCACTTAAGGTGGAGTGCGTCAATGGGTCATAAAATTTAAAAATGGCCGAAATAACGTTCATGACGAAGAGCGAAGTGGAAGACCCAGCACAGTGACTGCCGAAATTGTCGAAAAATTCGATGACGCGGTCCGTGAAAACCGTAATTTCACAATAATGGAACTCTCTATGAGTTTTCCACAAATTTCACGAAGTTTGTTGCACGAAATCATTACAGAAAAGCTTGGTTACCACAAGTTTTGTGCAAGATGGATACCAAAAATCTTGACAGAGATTCACAAAAATCAGCGAATGGCTGCAGCGTTAACGTTTTTGGACGCTTACGAGAAAGATGGCGACTCATTACTCTATTGCATCGTTACTGCTGACGAAACATGGGTTAAGCATGTGAACTGCGAGACAAAATTGCAGTCAGTGCAGTGGGGGCACACAAATTCCCCCCAAAAACCCAAGAAATGCATGCGGACACTATCGGCATGGAAGGTGATGGCGACTGTCTTTTGGAACAGAAAAGGTGTGATTTTTGTGGATTTCCTGAAAAGAGGCACTACAATAAACTCTCAAAGGTATTGCCAAACTCTGCACAACCTCAGAAGAGCAATACAAACCAAGCGCAGGGGAAAGTTGGGCTCAAAGATCTTGCTGATTCACGACAACGCCCGGGCCCACACTGCAAATGCCACTCGTGAAGTTCTCGAATCTTTTAAGTAGGAGCTGTTTCCTCATCCGCCGTACAGTCCCGACCTGGCACCGAGCGACTTCCACTTATTCCCAGCAATGAAGAGGTGGTTGGCTATGCAGCGTTTTGATGACGACGCACAGCTTCAAGAAGAGGTAACCACGTGGTTGAAGGCGCAGGCGGCCGAATTTTACGACGAAGGAATTTCCAAGCTCGTCCATCGCTACGATAAGTGCCTTACTTTAAATGGCAACTATGTAGAAAAGTAGTATTTAAGTGTGGCTTTCATCTGTACATGATAAAAAAAAATTCCAATACATTTTCTATTTTTAATTCCAAAACGTAATGTACTTTGTGGATAGACCTCGTACTATATTATATTATATTATAATAGAACTGACATGTGATTACATTTTCACGCAATTTAGGTGCATAGATCCTGAGAAATCAGTACCCAGAACAACCACCTCTGGCCATAATAACGGCCTTGATACGCCTGGGTATTGAGTCAAACAGACCTTGGATGGCGTGTACAGGTACAGCTGCCCATGCAGCTTCAACACGATACTACAGTTCATCAAGAGAAGTGACTGGCGTATTGTAACGAGCCGGTTGCTCGGCCACCATTGACCAGACGTTTTCAAATGGTGAGAGTTACGGCGAACGTGCTGGCCAGGGCAGCACTAAAACATTTTCTGTATCCAGAAAGGCCCGTACAGGACCTGCAACATGCGGTCGTACATTATCCTGTTGAAATGTAGGGTTTCAAAAAATGTTCAAATGTGTGTGAAATCGTATGGGACTTAACTGCTAAGGTCATCAGTCCCTGAGCTTACACACTACTTAAACTAAATTGTCCTAAGGACAAACACACACACCCATGCCCGAGGAAGGGCTCGAACCTCCGCCAGGATCAGCCGCACAGTCCATAACTGCAGCGCCCTAGACCGTTCGGATAATCCCGCGCGGTCTGCAGGGTTTCACAGGGATCGAATGAAGGGTAGAGCCACGGGTCGTAAAACATCTGAAATGTAACATCCACTGTTCAAAGTGCCGACAGTGCGAACAAGAGGTGACCGAGACGTGTAACCAATGGCACCCCATACCATCACGCCGGGTGATACCCCAGTATGGCGATGACGAATACACGCTTCCAATGTGCGTTCACCGCGATGTCGCCAAACACAGATGCGACCATCATGATGCTGTAAACAGAACCTGGATCCATCCGAAAATATGATGTCTTGCCATTCGTGCACCCAGGTTCGTCGTTGATTACACCATTGCAGGCGCTCGTGTCTGTGATGCAGCGTCAAGGGTAACCGCAGCCATGGTCTCTGAGCTGATAGTCCATGCTGCTGCAAACGTAGCCGAACTGTTCGTGCAGATGGTTGTTGTCTTGCCAACGTCCCCATCTGTTAAGTCTGGGATCGACCCGTTGCTGCTCGATCCGTTACAGCCATGCGGGTAAGATGCCTGTCATCTCGACTGCTAGTGATACGAGGGCATTGGGATCCAGCTCAGCGTTCCGTATTACTGTCCTGACCCCACCGATTCCATATTCTGCTAACAGTCATTGGATCTCAACCAACGCGAGCAGCAATGTCACGATACAATAAACCGCAATCTCGGTAGGCTACAATCCGACCTTTATCAAGGTCGGAAACGTGATGGTACACATTTCTCATCCTTTAAACGAGGCATCACAACAACGTTTCGCCAGGGAATGCCGGTCAACTGCTGTTTGTTTATGATAAATCGGTTCTAAACTTTCCTCATGTCAGCGCGTTGTAGGTGTCGCCAACAGCGCCAACCTTGTGTGAATGCTCTGGAAAGCTAATCATTTCCATATCACAGCATCTTTTCCTGTCGGTTAAATTTCGCGTCTGTGGCACGTCATCTTCGTAGTGTAGCAATTTTAATGGCCAGTAGTGTAGTATGTTACAAAGTAATATAATTCGTACGTGTTAAAGAAGGTGGATGAAATGTGCAGTGAACTACGAATTCTTTCAAGCATCCCCGAAACGTCTCGCAATGTTTGACACGCGTGTAAAATTCGCTACTTCAGCTCTTTAGCGATATCTCAAGCGTCAATATGGTCCAACCAATATAGGTCTAGCAGGATGTGTAGCCTACTTTGGCCACGATGGTCACCTAACCTCAATCCTCTGGATTTTTCTGCCTTGGGTAAACTTAACAGAGTAGGGTAAACACTGCCGCTCTTATGGTTGAGGAAATGGAGCACGTAATTGCACAGTCTTGTCAAGTTTTACGCTGTGATCCGAGCGCGTTTGAAAGAATTCGAAACTAACTGAAGAGACGAGTACAGGGATTGAATGCAAGTAATAGTCAACTGTAACATGTAACGTGATGAAGTACGAGAGCTACACTGCTGTCCAAAATTGAAGCAACAAACAACTATTACCCCATCCTGTGTCTAATTCATTTTATAATCACAAAAACTGTCAAGATATGTCCGTGCGATCGTGTGCTGCACGGAAGGTGCCATTCTGGTCAACGAAAACCGCGCCAACGTTGTTTCCAGGGTATCTTCAAACGGATTAGTGTTTGCCAGGTAATACTTCATCCACAGTTTCTTTGTACACAGTCACAGGCGGTGCAGTATGGCACAGAGAAGAAGCCTACCAGGCTCTCTGCGGTGGAGGGGAAGAATGGAAGCATAACTGTTGCAAACTGATGTCGTTAGATGGTTTAATGTGAATCATTCTGTTGCTTTTCGGATGTGGCGACAGTTTATAGAAATCGAAACTGTATCCCGAACACCAAGGAGGGGCCGACCAAGTGTAACATCAGAATGAGATAACTGTTATTTGGCTGTAAGGTCAGGATTGTACCGCCTTAGTACTGCACGGCAACTGGCATCTGACCTCGCAGCACCCACTGGACGTGTTGTAGCGAGGCAAACGGGGTACAGAAGGCTTTTTTACTGCCTGAGACCTGCTGTATGCGTACTCTTGACGTATCTTCATAGAAGAGAAGGTCTGGAGTGGACTCGTCAACATGCCACAAGGATGGTCGAAGAGTGGGGCAATGTCCTTTTCACAGATGAGACCCGATTTTGTCTGGAGAGTAATTCTCGACGGATTCGCATCTGAAGACAACGTGGAACACGATATCGGGACCCAACCATTGTTGAAAGAGACTGATGTCGAGGAGGATCGCTAATAATGTGGGCAGGGATTATGTTGACCGCTGGAACACCTATTCATGAAATTTGGCGGTTAAATCGGCAAGGTTTAACTGCTGTTAGGTATCGTGACGAGATATTGGGACCTCATGTGCGATTGTTGCGGGGTGCTGTGGGCCCAGACTTCGTACTGGTGGACGATGATGCTCGATCTCATGGAGCACGCGTGGTTGATGTTGTCTTTTAAACGAAGATGTTGCAGGCATGGCGTGGCCTGCCCGCTCTGTCGATTTTCATCCAATAGAGCATGTCTGGGATACACTAGGGACACGGGTTTCATCACGTCAGCATCCAGCAACCACTCTCCAAGACTTGTGAGGAGCGCTGCAGGAAGAATGGACGTTATTGCCTCAACATGTGATTGATGGTATCATTCACAGCAGGAACCATCGTTTGTCAGGCCTGTATTGCTGCCAGAGGTGGTCACACCCCTTGCTGAGCGCATTAACCCGTTCTCAGAATGTGTGTGCAAGTCAGTTAAGTTGGAAAAAACAGTATTTTTGTCTGTCGGTATGCATGTTGCAGTTGTTTACAGTCTGTATTCTTGATATCACTTGATTATTCTGTTCTGTGGTACCCTTGCAAAATTTCGGTTTGTTGCTTTAATTTTGGACACCTCATTATTTTTCTTTTTTCAGCTTTCGATCGGTCGCGAAATGGAGACCACAATGAAAATCAAACACGTTTTATTTTCTAAATGGGTCAAATGGCTCTGAGCA
Organism: Schistocerca piceifrons; assembly: GCF_021461385.2. NCBI lineage: Eukaryota > Metazoa > Arthropoda > Insecta > Orthoptera > Acrididae > Schistocerca > Schistocerca piceifrons. Next base: position 486,413,684 of record NC_060143.1, on the reverse strand, counting down.
CTATGGGACTTAACATCTATGGTCATCAGTCCCCTAGAACTTAGAACTACTTAAACCTAACTAACCTAAGGACAGCACACAACACCCAGCCATCACGAGGCAGAGAAAATCCCTGACCCCGCCGGGAATCGAACCCGGGAACCCGGGCGTGGGAAGCGAGAACGCTACCGCACGACCACGAGATGCGGGCTTTTATTTTCTACATTTAGCTACACTTCTCAGATACTTTCCCACATAGTCGCCGCTCCGACTTTGACATTTATCATTGTGTTGTGCCAGCTTTCCAACATCCTCGTCATAGAAGGCAGCCACCTGTGATTTCTGCCAATTCCCTGCAACTCGTAGACTGTGCGAAAATAGTCATCACAGCCAACGGTTCATGTGAGCGAAGAGATGAAACCAGAGAGAGCCAAGTCCGCACTCTATGGTGGGTGATCGAACACTTCGCATGCAGCAGCGTCTTTGTTGTATCTGCAGTGTAAGATCGAGAGTTGTCATGAAGAAGGAAACGCATGACAGTTGTGTTATGTAGACTGCGTGAAATCTGGCGAAACACTTCAGCAGGTGCTTCTCCCTCTGTTTTATGGGCATTTCTCTACGTCCTGTCTGTGCGCTCAGAGCTGAAACATGTGAAGCGTCGGGACAGACAGGAATAGTAGAGACACTACGCAACACATCTTCACTAAGCTTCACCGGATTTTCGACGTATTTTTCTTTTTCGCGACCGAAAGGTAGCTGAAAAAAAAATAGCCCACGTAATAGTGTATGCAATTATATGAAGACTCAATCGAAAAACTTACATGTCAAATATGTTTGTACTAATTGGGTCAGTATTTCCCTTGAAATCAATGTAGCCCGTAACCATACTCTTACAGTTATCCGGCAAGCGGATTGTTTCTTCTACTGGAATGTTGTTGATTCTGTGATCATATACTACCAACCGTGACCATTGTCACCATTAATTAAGATACAAGCTCAATTACGATGTGAAAACAACTGTAGCTGCGAGAACGTATGTAGAAATAGCCAATAATGGAAACAGTAAGATAGAAAACCACTTACAATAATCAGCGTAGAACTTAGTGGTGATAGCCCTGTATAGATGCTTATATCTTTTCATGCATGGATATTCTGTGATTTTTCGGTGAGGATGTTCTTGCCTATGGGAAAATATTGATCTTAGACGGATGTAAGGAAACATACAGCTGTCTAATAACCTATACAGTATATACACTTGGTATTTCAAGCAGTAGCACTATTCAAATGTGAAAATACTCAAGACAGAGCTGATTACAAAGATAAAACAACCGCCACTATATGACTAAAGGATCAGTGATAAACTGTTTCAGTCTGTTACGTCGTGTAAATATCTGTGGGCTGCACTACGAAGCGTTACGAAATAGCACGAGTACATGGTGAAATCAGTAACAGCAAATGGAAGCAAGAGATATACTCGCTAATCGGGGAGAATTTTTAAGGAAAAGCGCTTGCAAGGTGTTAGTACTAGTATTTCTTGATGATAATTCAGCACTCGGAGTCCTAATCGGGCAGGCACAATATCAGTGAACGATGCTGCTATCATCTTAAAGGATGAGAACAGTCCATATTCAAAATGTAGGAGATTTGCTAACGAAACCTGTGGTGTCACCGCCAGACACCACACTTGCTAGGTGGTAGCCTTTAAATCGGCCGCGGTCCGGTAGTATACGTCGGACCCGCGTGTCGCCACTATCAGTGATTGCAGACCGAGCGCCGCCACACGGCAGGTCTAGAGAGACTTCCTAGCACTCGCCCCAGTTGTACAGCCGACTTTGCTAACGATGGTTCACTGACAAATTAAGCTCTCATTTGCCGAGACGATAGTTAGCATAGCCTTCAGCTACGTCATTTGCTACGACCTAGCAAGGCGCCATTATCATTTGCTATTATTAATCTTGTGATGCATGTACCGTCAGACCGATGTTCACCAATTATGGATTAAAGTTAAGTATTCCAGAAGCTACGTACTTATTTTACTAGTCTCAACTCCTTTAACTGTTCCAGACCTCACGCCAGCCTGCGTGAGCTTAAACGCGTGCCTTTCGGCTTCACCTCATAGTGGCTTGGCTGTCTTGCCAAGTCACAACAAAACCTACACCTAAATCTTAGGAATAAAGAGGAAGTTGGTCTAGAGAATTCATGATGGTACATTTAGAGAACTATTACACAAAGGATTCTGTTGTCTCCACGGTACACTTCGAGTAGGGACTATGAGAATCAGGTTACGCGGACCAGGTCACTTGTAGAGAGACACAATCTTTTGTTTTGCTCACATCATACGCGAACGGAACAGAACAAACAAAACTTCGTGTATTGCCACAAAGTACCCTACACTTCTCGGAAAAGAGGGGGTTACGGTGTTCATACACTCGAGTGGATGAATATAAATGGTGGCTAATCAGAATAATTCACTTATCAACAAAATCTATAGTTCTATACAACTCAATTACGCCAGCGAAATGACCTTATAAAAACCCGGCGTTGCACTGCTAGTGGGAAGTCTTCAAGCTCCCTGAAAATGTTCCAGGAACATTTTCCCGTCTCTCCGTCGGTTATCTCCTCCCTTCGCTTTGGTCTCTTATTTTCTGCACAGCTCCAGTGGCTTCCTGTTGTTTTGTGCTGCTCCGTACATTATTCATTGCTTTGAGGAGCAGTTTTTGAAGTGCAAAACTACTTCGGCGAAAATTCAGCGAGCTCACCGGCTTATAATACCGCACAAAAGGCATTACTCTCGGGAGATTAATACCGCTTTCATCTTGTGCATCGCTATATGATGAAAACATCGTTTCTATATGAATATTTCTGCTCTTACTTAGACATTTCCAGTTATAAGCTCGGATAGCGATCTGCTAGATAAAGGTACAGTACAGAGTCGTAATCTCTTGTGAAAAGGCGTTATCTTTGCTTCTCCTTCTGTCGAGAACGTTGAATGCGAATGGTGCGTGAGATAAACAGTGGTATAATCTCTATGACAAGATCCGCACCTTCTACAGTCATAAGGAAAATATATTCCACCCTGTGCTACATTTTAAATTTTCTGAAGACATGAATAAAATTTTATAAATCACTAAAAAATATGCTGTTCATTTTGTAACTGTACACTCTTCACGTGCAAAATGTTCGGTAAGCGGACTGTAGCTAATACAATCAAATGTTCGCTACAAAAATTTTTACTAGAACACACAGTTTATAACAGCCACTCTACCCCTTCGTCACTCTTTGTCTGCACCTTCGGTCTCTATCATTTGCAGTAAACAAAGCCTACCATTTTCATCGACAATAAAAAAAAGATTCAGGAAGTGAGGTCCGCCAGACATCGAAGTGTATCTTCCAAACGTAGCTAATGTCCGTGAGGGACCTACAATTTACGCTGTGGAATTCTCTGAGAGCGTGGGGCGCCCCAGAGAAAGTATATGGGTAGTCGTGAATCAAAAAATGGTTCAAATGGTTCTGAACACTATGGGACTTAGTATCTGAGGTCACCAGTCCCCTAGATTTAGAACTACTTAAAGCTAACTATCCTAAGGACATCACACACATCCATGCCGGAGGTAGGATTCGAACCTCCGACCGTAGCGGTCGCGCGGTTCCAGACTGAAGCGCCTAGAACCGCTCGGCCACTCCAGCCGGCAATCGTTAATCAGGTGAAATTATAATGTGACTGAGTCATATTAGTGGACCTACAACCTAGATGCATCGATGTCTACATTAAAACGAAATGCAACAGTCATCATAGAAGCATTGCATTACATTTACAATTGAAAAATTTGTATTGAAATGCATCAGCCTGGAATCAGCCCGTCAGTTTCATTTTAATTACATGTACTAGTTACTCAGTCAACTAACAGACAAACTTGTTTCCTTTTTTGTATTCAGATAACGCAGATTTTTATATTCACATGAAACATACATAATAAGTGCAGAAGTTACAGCTTCCTTTTATTTAGATATTTTCATTTAGTTGGTGTTTAGGTTTGCATGTAGTATCCGGTTGGTATTTGTTGAGTCGTGGCGTTGCCATCAGCACCCAGCCTTTCCTCTTACGTGGAGAGCCAATGTGGATCACTTACCTGGGATTTTCTGGTAGGCTCACCCCCAGCTCAGGGGTAGTCTCCGGGCTACCCTCCCCCTCTTTTTAGCCCCCACCCACTGTAGAGAACAGAGCACTCCCTACAGTTGCTGACCGCTCCCTTGGTATCGCCCTGCATTTTCGCACTGCCTTGGTGAGCGACGTGGACGTTTCCGGAGAATCTGGGCGGTAATTTGGACTGCAAAGAGGACCTTTCCAGGTATATGGGAATGCAATCACGCAAGAAATAGGCCGACTTCGGAATCCAGCCAACGCGTAACACTGTTGCTAAGACCGAAGCTTTGACACGGGAAAGGGCACTCGTTTGAGTGCACGGTATCTATAAAAGTTAGTCAGAGCGGGAGAACGTGCGTTGCTTTTCGAAGGGGAAGAACCGTGAATTCTCTCACACCTGTCCAAGCGACCCCCTATTTTCCGGTGTGGGGTTCCGCTACAAAATTACCGAGCGAGGTGGCGTAGTAGTGGGCACGCAGGTCTCGCGTTCGGGAGGACGACGGCTTAAACTCCATCCGGCTATCCACGTTTAGACTAAATCGCTCCAGGCATATTTCCCCATTCTTGACACTATCCGAGCTTGTGCTCCGTCTCTAATGACCTGGATGTCAAAGTGAAGTTTTACCCAATCTTCCTCCCTTCCTATAAAATTGTTGCAAACTTGTCTGGAGAGAAAAACTAAGAGATTGACTCAAGTGAGAGTGAACATTTCGGTAGAAAGGAGGTAATGTTTGCAATGTGGTCTCTGATTGGCAGTAATTGTGTCAAGGGTTGTGACTGGACAACGAGCAAATTTTGGCGGTTTCTCCGTAGAGGACTAGAAGGATCGTCGTTTTTAAGAGTACTCTGCATGTGGATGGAGACCAGATCGTGACAAGGAGTAGTTTTCTTCTGGGTAGAAATCGGTGGGGAATTAAGTTTTCTACTCGCCAAGGTCCAGTCGACTAGGCATTTGACTTCTGCGTGGGTCCTTAGGTAGCACTTCCAGTGCAGACCTCTTTTGCAGTGACTGAGGTAGCAGCCCATCTTCTCGAACGTCAATGTTGGTAAATTCAGACACGACTAGAGATGTTAATAATGAAGCAGGAGATGGTGGTTTTTCGTTTTAAAGTAAAAGAGGGTTCTTGTGTTCACTTATACTTTGGCAGCTGAGGGCATATCCATGGCTTTGGTTTGCTGCATGTATCTTCCCACACCCCATCTGATCGATGTGATGATGATAACCAATGAGAAACGGTGTACTTCACTTATTTAAATTGCACCGTGAGTAGCGACTGTCAACGTCCTTGCCGTAGTAGCAACACCGCTTCTTGTCAGACTACTGAAGTTAAGCACTCTCGGGCTTGGTTAGCACTTAAATGGGTGACCGTCCAGTCTTCCGAGCGCTGTTGGCAAGCGGGGTGCACTCAGCCCTTGTGAAACCAATTCACGACCTACTTGAATTGGAAGTAGCGGTTCCGGTCAGAGAAGTAAGAACTTGCGGGGGAGCTGTGTGCTGACCACATTCCCCTCGATATCCGCGTCCAGTGACGCCTGTGGACCGAGAATGGTACGGTGATCCGTCAGTGGGCCTTCAATGCCTGTTCGGAAGGTGTTAAGTTTAGTGTTAGTTAGTGACTAGGTCATTTTCTTCCCTGCGCCGCGGACTTTGCCAGTCAGTTTTGTCAGTTGCATTAATTATATTGATGTTATGTTCTAACTTCTACTCATACCCAGTGTAACAGAGACTTAACCATTACATCTGCCGAGCGGTCTAAGGTGCTGCAGTCATGGACTGTGCGGCTGGTCCCGGCGGAGGTTCGAGTCCTCCCTCGGGCATGGGTGTGTGTGTTTGTCCTTAGGATACTTTAGGTTAAGTAGTGTGTAAGCTTAGGGACTGATGACCTTAGCAGTTAAGGCCCATAAGATTTCACACACATCTTGAACATTACATTTGTTAGTCATGTGCTGTTTCCCCTGTGGGATATTTTATAATAAGCGATCGTCTAAGTAATCTGTATTTCTATTCAGTATATAGACACGAACCACTACATTCCCTTTGTATTATTAATTTCAAGAAGGATCACACCCACAACTCACTTGCTAGGGTCAATATACTTCAATCATATTCCGTTGCGCGCAGTTTGTCAAGTACATCTCCCGGATGGAGGCGAACAGCATATCGGCAGGATTCATTCGATGCAGATCAAAGGCACTGTTTATATTTAGCCGTAGCCAAGACACGCATTGCTTACCATGCGAAGGAAACATGACGTCCACATGAAAATATATTGCACCTGCAAGCACACTCGAACGACTCCAATCGCCAGGTCCCTCTCCACCAGTGGAAATACACTGCTGGCCACCGTAAATGCAACACCCTGAAAGAAGCATCCGAATCAAGTGAAATTTACACCATGAGTTTACAGCGATGAGATATGCAACTGATTAGAATTTCAGCGCAGACGCACATCACGCGCGCCTGTGGCGCCACCTCATAGCGCCATTTAAGGCTTGGCGATTTCGACGAATGTACGTTCGGCACGTGTGTTTACCTTGTGGTTGTTTCACAAGACGATCATTTATGCCTCGTAGAAAACAGCGAACATCTTTTGATCAAGTATCCGAGTTCGACAGAGGAAGGATAGTGGCTTACCGAGATTGTGGATTATCATACAGAGAATTCGCTAGTCGTGTTGGACGAAACCAAACAACTGTAATGCGGATATGTGACCGTTGGATGCAGGAGGGTACGACGGACCGACGTGGTCGATCGCATTCACCTCGGTGCACCACTGCACGTGCTGATAGGCAAATTGTGCGCATGGCAATGACGGATCGCTCAGTGACATCCCGAACCATAGCACAGCACATTGCGTCTGTAACGCATCATCCAGTGTCTGCGCGTACCATTCGACGCCGTTTACAGCAGAGTGGTCTGTCCGCAAGACGTCCATTGCTTCGTCTACCTTTGACGCAGAACCACAGACGTCTCCATCGCCAATGGTGTGTTGACAGACGGATGTGGACGGCAGAATGGAATGACGTTGTCTTCACTGACGAGGCACGCTTCTGTCTGCAGCACCACGATGGTCGGATTCGAGTGTGGAGACACCGTGGAGAGAGGATGCTGGACAGCTGCATTATGCACCGCCACACTGGTCTTGCACCGGGTATTATGGTGTGGGGCGGTATTGGATATTACTCTCGCACGCCTCTAGTACGCATTGCCGGTACTTTAAATAGCCGGCGCTACATATCCGAGGTGCTGGAGCCAGTTGTCCTTCCTTACCTTCAGGGCTCGGCCACAGCCATATTTCAACAGGATAATGCGCGACCACACGTGGCACGCAATGTCCAAAGGTTCTTCGTCAATAACCAGATTGAATTGCTTCCCTGGCCGGCTCGCTCTCCGGATCTTTCGCCGAAAGAAAACATGTGGTCCATGGTTGCTCAACGAGTGACCCAGATTACATCCCCAGCTGCCACACCAGATGATCTTTGGCAACGTGTGGGACTGCTTGGGCTGCTGTACCCCAGGAACACATCCAACGTCTCTTTGACTCAATGCCGAGACGTGTGGCAGCGGTGATCTCCAACAATGGCGGCTACTCTGGCTACTGATTCTGGCAGGAACCACATGTCACAGACGTCTGTAAAAGTAATCATGTGATACTTGGTCAACATGTTATCTACAAAATAAATTTTGTTGTGCTACCTCTTGTCTTTCTTGGTGTTGCATTTACGGTGGCCAGCAGTGTATGTGACGCCTAAAAATTCATGCGTCCCGTTGACATCGTAGGGGACAAAATACACTGCCACAAAGCATCCCAATTGCAAGGAGTAATCATAAAGTTTTAATTGTCACCATGAAAAAAAATACAAAACTTAATACACTACATCTTATTCAGAATCCGACAAAATAGATATAACTTAACACATACTGATGACCTATATAATTTAACTGTATAGACACTGACTTGGCATAACTGAGGAACGTACTACCGTCTATCGGGAGTTATGCTAAGCGAACAGGGATAACAGCCTACTGCAGTGTGCCACCATTTGGTGGCATTGTTGCAAACCTACTGTTGATTGTAAGTGCAATCTGTGCATGCTGTGAACCGTGCACGTTGTTTATCAAATATATATGTATTTGACCTGTATTACGTGCCGCCAGTTGCGCGTCCGCAAAACCTCCTTGGAACGTACGCAACTGAAGGTGGGCTCGCGACCTCTGATGCCAAGTTTCAAGGAGTCTAGAGGAGTAGGAATGTAGCACAGCGCAGTAGATTGAATGCCGCGTCCTTCAGACTACCGCATCAGCATTATTTTTAACAGAATTCAACGAAAAATAACCAATAAATCCACGAAGTGTCAAAAGTTAGGATATTCATGTGCTCTTTTGCTCTTACACAACGGCCGCCGCCACTAGCACGACATGCTGGGGTGATGCAAATCGTTTGTTGACGTATGTAGATGGTGTTGCTGTAGAGGCGCAGCACCTGTGGCCGCCAGCCAAGCGCATCGGCCCGTGGCCATGGGAACAGCTGACTGACTGTGTGTACTCTCCCCCCTGTGCGCTCTAGTGGCCGGGCAATTATTGCGCTCGCTGCACGGCTACATACGCGGCGCGTTCCCGCGCAGTCGTCTGCCACAAACACCTGCTTGGGGAGAGCACACTGCAATGAACACAGCAGCGATCAGAGGAACACACAACGCAAATATGACGGCAACGGGGACACGTCATTAAATAGTTTTGTCACAGTTCCATAGCTCAGGGACATAACTACACTACTGGCCATTAAAACTACTACACCAAGAAGAAATGCAGATGATAAACGGGTATTCATTGCCCAAATACACTCCTGGAAATGGAAAAAAGAACACATTGACACCGGTGTGTCAGACCCACCATACTTGCTCCGGACACTGCGAGAGGGCTGTACAAGCAATGATCACACGCACGGCACAGCGGACACACCAGGAACCGCGGTGTTGGCCGTCGAATGGCGCTAGCTGCGCAGCATTTGTGCACCGCCGCCGTCAGTGTCAGCCAGTTTGCCGTGGCATACGGAGCTCCATCGCAGTCTTTAACACTGGTAGCATGCCGCGACAGCGTGGACGTGAATCGTATGTGCAGTTGACGGACTTTGAGCGAGGGCGTATAGTGGGCATGCGGGAGGCCGGGTGGACGTACCGCCGAATTGCTCAACACGTGGGGCGTGAGGTCTCCACAGTACATCGATGTTGTCGCCAGTGGTCGGCGGAAGGTGCACGTGCCCGTCGACCTGGGACCGGACCGCAGCGACGCACGGATGCACGCCAAGACCGTAGGATCCTACACAGTGCCGTAGGGGACCGCACCGCCACTTCCCAGCAAATTAGGGACACTGTTGCTCCCGGGGTATCGGCGAGGACCATTCGCAACCGTCTCCATGAAGCTGGGCTACGGTCCCGCACACCGTTAGGCCGTCTTCCGCTCACGCCCCAACATCGTGCAGCCCGCCTCCAGTGGTGTCGCGACAGGCGTGAATGGAGGGACGAATGGAGACGTGTCGTCTTCAGCGATGAGAGTCGCTTCTGCCTTGGTGCCAATGATGGTCGTATGCGTGTTTGGCGCCGTGCAGGTGAGCGCCACAATCAGGACTGCATACGACCGAGGCACACAGGGCCAACACCCGGCATCATGGTGTGGGGAGCGATCTCCTACACTGGCCGTACACCACTGGTGATCGTCGAGGGGACACTGAATAGTGCACGGTACATCCAAACCGTCATCGAACCCATCGTTCTACCATTCCTAGACCGGCAAGGGAACTTGCTGTTCCAACAGGACAATGCACGTCCGCATGTATCCCGTGCCACCCAACGTGCTCTAGAAGGTGTAAGTCAATTACCTGGCCAGCAAGATCTCCGGATCTGTCCCCCATTGAGCATGTTTGGGACTGGATGAAGCATCGTCTCACGCGGTCTGCACGTCCAGCACGAACGCTGGTCCAACTGAGGCGCCAGGTGGAAATGGCATGGCAAGCCGTTCCACAGGACTACATCCAGCATCTCTACGATCGTCTCCATCGGAGAATAGCAGCCTGCATTGCTGCGAAAGGTGGATATACACTGTACTAGTGCCGACATTGTGCATGCTCTGTTGCCTGTGTCTATGTGCCTGTGGTTCTGTCAGTGTGATCATGTGATGTATCTGACCCCAGGAATGTGTCAATAAAGTTTCCCCTTCCTGGGACAATGAATTCACGGTGTTCTTATTTCAATTTCCAGGAGTGTATATTATACTAGAACTGACAAGTGATTACATTTTCACACAATTTTGGTGCATAGATCCTGAGAAATCAGTACCCAGAACAACTACCTCTGGCCGTAATAACGGCGTAGATACGCCGGGCATTGAGTCAAACAGAGCTTGGATGGTGTGTACAGGTACAGCTGCCCATGCAGCTTCAACACGATACCACAGCTCATCAAGAGTAGTGATTGGCGTATTGTGACGAGCCATTTGCTCGGTCACCATTGACCAGACGTTTTCAGTTGGTGAGAGATCAAGAGAATGAGCTGGCCAGGGCAGCAGTCGAACATTTTCAGTATCCAGAAAGATCCGTACAGGACCTGCAACATGCGGTCGTGCATTATCCTGCTGAAATGTAGGGTTTCGCAGGGATCGAAGAAGGGTAGAGCCGCGGGTCGTAACACATCTGAAATGTAAAGTCCACTGTTCAGAGTGCCATCATTGCGAACAAGAGGTGACCGAGACGTGTAACCAATGGCACCCCATACCATCACGCCCGGTGATACGCCAGTATGGCGATGACGTATACACGCTTCCACCGCGATGTCGCCAAACACGGATGCGACCATCATGATGCTGCAAACAGAACCTGGATTCATCCGAGGAAATGACGTTTTGCCATTCGTGCACCCAGGTTCGTCGTTGAGTACACCATCGTGGGCGCTCCTGTCTGTGATGCAGCGTCAAGGCTAACCGCAGCCATGGTCTCCGAGCTGATAGTCCATGCTGCTGCAAACGTCGTCGAACTGTTCGTGCAGATGGTTGTTGTCTTGCAAACGTCCCCATCTGTTGACTCAGGGATCGAGACGTGGCTGCACGATCCGTTACAGCCATGCGGATAAGATGCCTGTCATCTCGACTGTTAGTGATACGAGGGCGTTGGGATTCAGCACGGCGTTCCGTATTACCCTTCTGAACCCACCGATTCCATATTCTGCTAACAGTCATTGGATTTCGACCAATGCGAGCAGCAGTGTCGCGATACGATAAACCGCAATCGCGATAAGCTACAATCTGACCTTTATCCAAGTCGGAAACGCGATGGTACGCATTTCTTCTCCTTACACAAGGCATCACAACAACGTTTCACCAGGCAACACCGGTCAACTGCAGTTTGTGTATGAGAAATCGGTTGGAAACTTTCCTCATGTCAGCACGTTGTAGGTGTCGCCACCGGCGCCAACCTTGTGTGAATGCTCTGAAAAGCTAATCGTTTGCATATCACAGCATCTTCTTCCTATCGGTTAAATTTCGCGTCTGCAGCACGTCATCTTCGTGGTGTAGCAATTTTAATGACGAGTAGTGTAGGTTGATGCAACTGGGGCAAAGGCCGGGGGTCCCGAGGGCAAGTTTCCCTGTGGCATCCAAAAGAAAGCGATGTAATAAAAAAAAAAATTTAAGTTTCTTTTTTCAGTTAACTAGGAAACTACGCTGTAATCGGAGTTTTGTATTTCTTTTATATGTATGGTACGTGAAGGTCGGAACTCAAATATCAGTCCTTCAAAACAAGTTGATGCAACTGTAAAAAATTCTCGACAAAATCTACTTTGAAGTGTTCTGCATGTCTTCATCAGCCTAGAAGAAGGTGGACATGAGGCTTTGTGGTAGAAAACTCGCCTGCCTTGCGGGCGCACTGGGTTATATTTCTGGCTAATGCAAATTTTCAAACAATGATGCATGTTCGACGAGCACATCCGTGAAGACTAAAATGCATAAATATATAAAATTATTTTACTATGTTTTTTTGTAAAATATTCTTCACTAACCATTGTTTATAAATGGTTGGTAAATAAGGTTTTGTATTTGCAATGAAACCTGGAATTTTGCGAGTGATATATAATTAAAAATAAGAAGGCATACACTTTTCATGAAAATGACAGATACGCGATAACTAGCATACGTGCAATGAATGTTACAGTTAATTGACGTAGATAGTAGAACTGAAAAGAAACGAAAAAAATAATGACGAAAACAATACTCTAAGCAGCGATTACAAGTTTAGAACGCTACCAATTTTTTCCGTCTTTATGTACTTTACGCTACACGGAATTGTACGTAGGGCATTCAGCTTTGGTTAAAAATTTGCGCCGGCCTGAAATCAAGCATAAAGCGCCTACGTGGCAGACGAGCACTCTACCGAAGTGCAGTTCTGTCTGTCGAAAAATCCGTCATATTCTACTGCACTGAAGAAGGTCGGAAAACTTAAAATTCAACTTCTACGAGAATTTTTCAGAGTTGCATCGAACTGCTCTGGGATATAGTATCCGAGTTCTGAACTTCGTGTACCACAAATATAAAAAGTTGCAAAAATCTAATTTCTGTGTGGTGTTCTTGTCACGTTATTTACTTTAACGATTCTTTAACCCACATTCTGTTTACTAATGAAGTCAATCATAACCGTGAAGGCAATGTTAACTTAAACAGACAAATAACTTCGAATAGTGTAAAACGGAACGTCATTATTTAATTATCGGAGATAACTTAAAAATTAATTCGTAAATATGCCTCCTATGAACTAGGTATTTGCTGCCAAGATGGTACTAACATTTTGCCACCATTACCTAGAACGTGAAATGCGTCTCACAGTGTTTCGTAGGAAATGGCTGTTTTAAAATGGACAAAATATTAAAAATAAAAACGAAAATCTGCTTTTTCTCAACGACTCTAATTTTATCATCGTGTGTTTTTTAAGTCAAAGTAATATACTAGTGCTTTGTGACACTAACCAAATTTTTCTTGACGGTATCTTCGACTACTGCTACAAATTATTTTTTGGATATTTACAGTTCATGTTTGAAGCAATGGTCATCCCATCTACATCGACATACATACTCCTCAAGCCACCGTCTGATGCGTAGCGGAGGGTACACTGTACCACTACTAGTCATTTCTTTTGCTGTTACACTAGCAAATAGAGCGAGGGAAAGACGACGTCTATATGCCTCCGTATGAGCCCCAAATTTCTCGTATCCTGTCCTCGTGATCCATACGCGAAATGTACGTTGGCGGCAGAAGGCTAGTTCTGCAGTTCAAATGCCCGTTCTATAAATTTTCTCGACAGTGTTCCTCGAAATGAGCGTCACCCTCCCTCCAGGGTTTCCCAGTTGAGTTCCAAAAAGTATCTCTACTTGCGCGTTGATAGAACCTACCAGTAACAAGTCTAGCAGCTCGCCTCTGAGTTGCTTCGATGTCTTCGTTTAATCCGACCTTCTGGGGAACCCAGACGCTTCAGAATACTCAAGAATAGGTCGTACTAGTGTTCTATACGCTATTTCTATTCCAGGTGTCCCACACTTTCCTAAAACTCTCCCAATAAACCTAAGTCGACGAATGGCCTTCGCTATTGCAGTGGTCACGTGTTCGTTCCATTTCGGACCCTCTTAGTATTTTGTTTGTTACCCAACAAAATAGCAGTTACGTACGAAAAAGTATTAACTGAAATCGTACATGCTTGTGACGAAATGAATATTAAGTTTCAAGGGTTAACCATTGTGTATGATTTCGAAGTAGCTATACGGAAAGCAGTTTGACAGGTGTGGCTATATTCATCAATAGTTGATGTAGATTTCATTTGACGCAGCATGGTTGAGGAAAATTCAGGAGTTAAGGCTGTCTTCCGATTACAAACAAAAAAACACTGAAACAAGTTAATGGTTTAACGGGGTGTCTGGTTTGGCTTTTCTCCCTCTCGGTACTGGTGTTGAAGATTTAACGAGCGTTGAACCCGAAAATAAAAATGTTACATGTTTTTTAACGACTAAGAAATGTGATGAACGAAGAGTAGCAATAGGTCTTAAAAATAAAATTGAATCCTAAAGCTTTGTTATCACTCTGGAGTCAGAAATGCGATGACGAGCTGTAATGAATCTAAAAAGAAAATTTAACACTTGAGCTTTGTTATCCTTTTAATTATTTAGTGCAGAGCACTAGAAAAATAGTGCATTAGAGGTTTTACAGCATGAAAGTAAGTACGTTCTGGTTGCGTATGACGTATTAGGAAGAGTGCTGTTAGGATAGCTAACATCAAAGGATCGTTTGACATACTGCTCAATGAATCTGTAGACGTAGGTGAAATATAGAACATCGGATGTATTTTGCATAACAAATGAGGAAAGGAGCTTAACATCTCACTCGTTGTGAAAGTATGCTTACTCTGTTTTTCACGCTAGCAAATGGGAACTGGCGGTGCAAAAAATGGTTCTGCCATCTACTGATGTGTGTGTGTGTGTGTGTGTGGGGGGGGGGGGGGGGGTATGGTTTTATAAAGCAATGTATTTACAGTGTGAGTAATGTCTGCAACGTAGCATTAGCATTTTATCATTATTATATAACTTATTTGCAAAACAGTAGTTTATACTGGGGTAAACCGAATGATGCAGCACTGTTGTAGGCATAGTGCATTGTATTCGGGTGGGTGGAGGCTGTTCTTCGTCCAGCCATCTTGATTTAGATTTTCCGTGGTTTCCATAAATTATTTCAGGCAAATGCCCAGATGTTTCCCACTGTAAGACCACGGCGGACTACCTGTCCCATCCTTGTCATAACAGACCTGCAAGCCTGTAAAAGTACATGTGAAATATTCTGTTTCTGTTACTCTTAAATTGTAATACTAAGACATGTCTAATATCACGTAAAAGAGATCTCCGCATGAATAAAACCACTACTGCTAGTACTAAAAAGGGTACAGGAAGAAAGAAGAGGAGGAGAAGGATTGCATGTAAAGTTCTACATCTACATCTACATCCGTACTCCGTAAGCCACCTCACGGTGTGTGGCGGAGGGTACCCTGAGTACCTCTATCAGTTCTCCTTTCTATTCCAGTCTCGTATTGTTCGTGGAAAGAAAGATTGTCGGTATGCCTCTGTGTGGGCTCTAATCTCTCTGATTTTATCCTCATGGTCTCTTCGCGAGATATACGTAGGAGGGAGCAATATACTGCTTGACTCATCGGTGAAGGTATGTTCTCGAAACTATCTGGTACGGATCCCACACCGGTGAGCAGTAATCAAGCAGTGGGCGAACAAGTGTACTGTAACCTACTTCCTTTGTTTTCGGAATGCATTTCTTTAGGATTCTTCCAATGAATCTCAGTCTGGCATCTGCTTTACCGACAATTCATTTTATATGGTCATTCCTTTTTAAATCACTCCTAATGCCTACTGCCAGATAATTTATGGAATTAACTGAGATTCAATTGCCATTCCCTGCACCATGCGTCAATTCGTTGCAGATCCTCCTGCATTTCAGCACAATTTTCCATTGTTACAGCCTCTTGATATACTACAGCATCATCCGCGAAAAGCCTCAGTGAACTTCCGATGTTATCCACAAGGTCATTTATGTATATTGCGAATAGCAATGGTCCTACGACACTCCCCTGCGGCACACCTGAAATCATTCTTACTTCGGAAGACTTCTCTCCATTGATGAGGTTAGGGCAACATTTTGTTGAGAAAAGGAAATCCGACAGTCAAGCGACGTGGACAGGAGTTAGAGGAGACAAATGTAAGTACTTGCCACAGGACTGGGTTACGCCATTGTCGTAACTGTGTAGTATATATTCGAGGAACGATCTGCAGCATCCACCAGTTATTTAGGTTATCGAACTTGTTTTAGACCTATGTCCTAGTTTCGGGTGTTTTCGCATCTGTCTTTGATGGTGTATATTTAGTTTCTCCACACAAAAGTTACAAGAAGAACTAGACGCTAATGAGGAGTTTGGGGCTCTAAATACCTTCCCCCCCCCCCCCCCCCCCCCTCACAAAAAAAGGATCAAGAGACGCATATATTTTGTTTTCACAAGCATCTTTACACAGCGCAGATCGTGTCAAAAGGGGTCATGCGATTGCATACAGGTGCGGGTACAGATTTTCGTTATGGATCGTGGGGCTGGTGGATCACAATTTCGTTCTCCCTCCCACGCCCCTCTCAACATAATTTTCTATCACTTTCGCATTTATTGTACCACAACTACCTAGGATTTTAATATGATAATAATATATATGCAAATATATTAATGTAATAATTATCTGTTTTGCGTAACTTGCAACAAGCATAGCCAAAACTGACATTCAAGAAAATGTAACATTTTAAAGTATACGCTCGAAAAGTTTAGACGTTCATATTTCATGTAGTTGATTTAAGAATTGTGACACTAACAAACTCTCATAACGTTAACAACGTCAAAATTTACGCAGTATAAAATCAAGTGTGCTCTCAGCATTATCTGTATAACAGCACAACCATTACAAACAAGTTTAGGTGACCATGGGTTTGTGAGGGTGTAAATGCTGTTCCCTTCAGTCGTTTGGCAGTGAAACAGAAACGCGTTTTTCGTTGCGGCGAGATCTTATTACGATATTTCAGTCACTAATTTTCTCCTCTGAATGCGAAAATATTCTATTGTCTCCAACGTACACAGGGTGAAACGATTATCGTAACAATATTAGAGAGTCAGAGCGCCTACAGAAAGATGGAAATGTTCATTTTTCCCACCCGCTGTTATGAGAGTGGAACAGTAGAGAAGTAGTCCGAAGGTGGTTAGAAGAACGCATGTGGCGTTTATGCCACAGCTCTGCCCATATTTATTACATTTTTGTTGGTATGTTTTAAAACACGTTATGGAAAGATTTTGTTGCGAGAGACTACCAAGTAGGGAGGATCACAAAGCGCAGACTCATAGAACGACGCACCAGATGGTAATATAGCGTGAGAACGGCCAGTCTGCTACGGTCGCAGGTTCGAATCCTGCCTCGGGCAGGGATGTGTGTGATGTCCTTCGGTTAGTAGGTTTAAGTAGTTCTAAGTTCTAGGGGATTGATGACCATAGATGTTCAGTCCCATAGTGCTCAGAGCCCATTGAACGGCCAGTCGAGCAGGACTCATGTCTTACCTGAGCAGACAGGCAGTGGGGATTCACCTACAACGCTGGGCGCCCAGTAGCGAATATTTTATTACTCATGTTTACTGTTTAGGTATTAATATACAGCTCCGACTTTATTTCCACTGTGAACTTATTAGTAATAATTTCAGTATCACAAAGTTAATCAGGAAATGATAGTCACAAATCATAGTTACAAGTGCGCCCAGAGCGGCTAGGCGCTAAACTGATAAGATAGCTCACTATTAATGTACGATCGGTTTCCGAGAAGGTAATACATGAATCCGTGTATAAAATATGATCTCACGTAAAGACGGAACTGTTTGTATCAAAATTGTTCAAATGGTTCAAATGGCTCTAAGCGCTAAGGGACTTAACATCTGAGGTCATCAGTCCCCTAGACTCAGAACTACTTAAACCTAACTAACCTAAGGACATCACACACATCCATGTCCGACGCAGGATTCGAACCTGAGACCGTAGCGGTCGCATGGTTCCAGACTGAAGCGCCTAGAACCGCTCGGCCACAGTGGCAGGCATAAAAATTGTCTTGGATGACGTGCGGTGCTGTGTTAATCCAAGTTTACGATCAGTTTACGATGTGGTGACGCGCGTACTAGTGTATGAAGAGCAATTCAGGCATTATTTCTTGAAGATGGTTCAGAAAGCATATTTGTGGTCTCTCATGTGGATTCTGAGATCGTTGAAGCGTTTTGTGGCTTTTGCGCTGCTCGGGAACAAATGGTTAACGACTGGAAATCTTGTTATGAATATTAACGATAGCTTGGCTCTAAAAACCGTTTTTACTAATTTTGCCATCTGACAAGTAAAACAAAATTAGTTGGTGTCCTAACGTTTTACGGTTCTCATTATGCTTGGTATTTGAACCTACGCACTTGCCACCTTATTATGCGCTGTTTATTGCACAAGCGTTAGAGCTCGCGGCCGACGGACAAGAAACTGACTGGGGCAATGTCTACGAGATTCGAGGGAAGCACTTTGACTACAATTCAGTTGCGAGAAGTGGTGGTGGGGGTGGGGGGGGGGGGGGCGAACGCGCTGCACTTCCATCCTTGTGCGTCCCGTGAACTTACTGTGGCAGACGATATTTCGAACATTCACTCTCCCGACCGCTGTGATATTGCTACACCCTCCGCCATGCACACAAGTTTAAATTTCAGGGTAATCGTGTGGATGTAGTTCCATTCGGGAAAGTCAGCCTTTGTGGTGTTTATTTTTGCAATGAAGGGGTTTCCCCTCTCTCTGACACACGAGCCTTGTCGGCTTTGTTGCTGATAGCAAGTGCAGTTAGCCTGATTACGGCTACCTTTCTCCTGGTTGGAAGGTATTGTTCAAGAAACTGAAAAGTATCCTGTGTTAAACGTACATCACAATGCTATGCAATCCACAAATTTCATTTGGTAATTATAAGGTATAGCGTATATTTACGCCAATATAGCTCTTACTGCCATTGATCGAAAGTCGAACACAAATTTGCCTTGGAACATGCACATCGTCCAAATTGCTCCCATCATTGGCGGGAGAGGTTCGTCGAAGCTCCTCAAAACGCTCTCTATCATTTGTTTAGAAATGGTCCATCACTACCCGGACAGTGGCCTTATCATTATGAAGAGTCGCCGTGGGAAAAAAAAAAAAAAACCTTTGTTCTTGAGATGGCCCCACAGGGGAAAAAAACCAAGGGTTGGAAAGTTAAGTGATCTCGCCGATCATGGGATCACCCAATCGTCAGAGTGATCGACGTAGAAAGTGGCACCTCAATGTAGTCACTGAATTATGGGCTGTGTGAGCTGAATCTCCACATCACTGCAATCATACCACGTTTGGACGGCAATGTCCCTGCAGCTATGAAGTTAAGAAATTGTTCATTATTGCCGCATACAGCTCGGAAGTGGCACTCACTGGCCGTCCGTTGTTGTCTTAAAAATATATGGCCCAATGGACTGTTGAGTAGCACACGAACTTTGCCTACGCTGGGCATTTTTGTGGATGATTTGTTGGTTTGTGAGCGAGTGATATGCAAGTTACGTTTATTGAAAGTCTGCCTATCAGACATCACAAGACTTAATATATAAGAAACTATCAGCCTCGATTGTGGTAGTGAAACCAACCTTTACCTAGGTTTCAGCCCACATAATTGAACTTTCTTCAGAAGATGTACCTGAATCTATAATTTGTATAAGAGGGTATGGTCTAGAAATAAAACTAAAGCAACCTGAATAGGTGTAGTCGCCTTTTAAAAATGCGGTACATAAGTACTAAGTCAACACCAAGACTTGACTTAAGCTCTGGCGTGCGCCTCGTCTCCATGGACGCCGTGCGGTGGGCCTCGGGAGCTCACGTGAAACTTTGCAATGTCGTGTCACTGCCTTGAAACAGCTTACTAGTAGACGATGGGGCGCTGGAAACAGCACGATGGCATAGCACACATGTCAATATTACGTCTCCAAAGTTGTTGAACACATGTGCACAGCAAAGACCATCAGGGAAATGTATTTCTCGTCGTGAGAGAAATTCAACAGGCCGCAATGTCGACTGTAGCGTGCCTTCCTATTTTTAGACCGATTTCTTAGTAATTTTTTTCCGAAAATTAGACGAGTAACTTGAAAATATTGTTTTCAGTTATTAATTTTTTTTGCGGGGGGGGGGGGGGTGGTTACCCACGATGGTTTAATAAGTCATCTTCTACGTGATGTAATATCGAAACTTGGCATACATTTCGACTTACACATCGAAATTAACTTTTACCATGATGCCAGTTGTATTCCGGTCCGCCACGAGGTGTATGTTGTCATGAGGGGCGAGGGGTACATCAAGACGAAGTGCCCTTTTTGTATGCGCATCACGAGTAGCATAACCCTTGCGGCATACGTTAACCGTCTCATTACGTAGTAAACAGGTCAATGTTGGTAGTACTGACTTCAGCCTCGGCGACAGGTGACATGCCGGCAAGCTGCTGCGGAACTTCAAATCGCCGGGATAGTTAAGTTGCCAGGTTATGTGGCTGGCCATACGTGCCTCCGTGATAAAATCAGCTCGCTCGCGCAGTACACATTTGCGATAATTCTCCAGATATTTCACGTTTCAGCAAGTCGGAGCACCAACGCACTGGCATCATTGCATGTGAGAACATTTCTTTAACAATGAACTGCCTCGATGATGGATAGGCCGTACAGTCAGATTGTTTCTAGCAGACATGGCACCTTGTAATTCCAAAATGTGCCGCATGGGGTAGCCGTGAGGTCAGGGGCGCCTTGCCACGGTTCGAGCGTCTCCCCCCGTCGGGGGTTCGAGTTCTCCCTGAGGCATGGATGTGTGTGTTGTCGTTCATGTAAGTTAGTGTAAGTTATATTAAGTAGTTTGTAAGCTTAGAGGCCGATGACCTTAGCAGTTTGGTCCCATAGGAACTTACCACAAATTTCCAAAATGCGCTATGGGTTGGAGGAGGAGAGCATTTTGTGAAGCTGATGTATATCCATGTAGACACCACTGGATACTTTTTCACCTCTGCGGTTTTAAAAAGAACGAAGTGTGTTAAAGTTAGTGATTTAAACTGTAAAGTGAAATGATATTGGAATCTTCCGCTATGGCCAAGCCAGTCTAATGACATTAGAAATAGAATATGGATTAGATCCATGCCACTTTACAAACAGTACCCTATCGACTTTATGAAGAAACGTAAAAAAATAAACAGGCGATTCGCCATTTTTCATGACTATTAAACACCCTTCTAATGTACAAACTGAAAACCCGTTACTGCACCACATGTTGTCATTCGTTTCTGCAAGATTTTTATTTATTTTTAAATGGCTTTTTCTTCTTCTGCACTTCAACGATTAGGCAATGTACTCATTCCGACTTCGCATCGTTAACTCCTTCTCCTTCTCAGCCTTCCAGCATCACTGTTTCCTGAGGCCTCCTACTTGTTTTCGACTGGAATTCTGTCTTCATCCTTCCTCTTGAGCTGTTGTCTCCATTATTCGCTCTAGTTTTCATTGTTCTCATTTAAACTGATACACTCAGAATTGCGCTCGGATGTCATCACTTTTTATGTGGTCCCTCTTTGAGCAACCTTCGAAAGTTCTTAATAATCACATTTCTACTAACGGTGTGTTATTTTCATCTAATTTGCTGACATCCCAGGATTCGCTGCCATGAAACAGCACAGGCACTGCTACTGTTTTATATACTTTCAATTTTGTGCCTTTGCTAACTTTATTTTTTTAAAGTTTTGTTTATATTTGCGTATACAGGGTGAAGAAAAATTCACGCTCTCGGAACTCGCAGTGCGATTCCTCACATACTATTAACAAAAAAAAGTTTCTCATAAAATTTCGTCCAGCGCATATTTCGTACAGTAAATGGACGTTGGAGACTGACAATCTGTCAACACCGTAATCACACGTACTGCAACTACCTCTGACAGGAAAAATGGTAGTGCTGCGCGGTTGGTGCAGTGGATTGCGTTTTGGGTTAGCATGAGGGAGGTCGAGGGCCCGATTCTGGGACGAGGCTTATTTCTGTTTATTTGCTAAAAGTAGTCTTAGTGGTACGTTATTTAGCGTCTTAATCGTCATGCATCGATTACAAGGGGTCTTCTGCAAAACATTTGCAGTTACGTGCTACGAACACAGAAATGGAAGTACATTTTAATAGGTCAGCTATTAAACAAGCCCTTTGCGCGTCGTGGACGCGAATTATTTCGCACCACTCCATCTACTATATTCCAAACCTTTTTTCTGTGTACCCCCCTCCCCCTATGGTCCAATCGAAATTACTTGCAAAGCACGTTTCTAGCACTTCTGGTGACGTAGGGTCCTAATGAAATATAATGGTCCTGAATGTGGTAAGAATAATAGTTGGTATTAATCGATGGGACCATTGGGGGAGGGTACACAGAAAACAGGTTTCTAATCTAGTAGATGGAGTGATGCGAAACAATTCGCGTCCATGACGTGCAAAAGGCTTCTTTAAAAGCTGACCAAGGAAAACGATTGTATTTCCTTTCTGTGTTCGAAGTTCATAACTGCCAATGTTTTATAAAATGCCCAATGAAATCGCTGTATGACAATTAAGACGCCAGATACCGTACCACGCAGACGTAAATACAAATAACCCTCGACCGAGAATCGAAGCTTCGACCTCCTGCATGCTAACCCAAAACGCTATCCACTGCACCAACTGCAAAGCACTGCTGCTATATACTGATAGAGGTAGTCAACGTACACACGATTACAGTGTTGTCAGGCTGCCAGTCTTTAACATCCATTTACTGCTCGAAATATGGGCTGGACGAAATTTTGTGAGAAACTTTCTTTTATTGAGAGTATGTGAGGAATCGCGCTGCGAAGTCCGGGTGCGTGAATTTTTACTCAGACTGTATGTACTGAAATGTTTTAGTTTTGTTTCCTCTGTCATTTTCTACGTCCAGATTTAAGTCACTGCCTAAATAAATGAAACTGGAGAAGTATCTTGTTTCCAGTAACAATCTCAGATCGAACTGGAAATTTTCCATAATGCATCATAACTTTTCTTTTGGTAACAGAGACTTTTAGAGCGAAGTTTTCTTCCCAAGTCATAAAACCTTTACACAGAATTTCTTAAGTCTACCTCCGTATTTTGTAATACAGTTACAGCATCTGCATAGAGCATACCATTTTCCTCTTCAGCAGTTTCCCTTCATGGACTTCTTCCGGTTTCTTATGAGGTGTTCACTATAGATGCTAAAAAAGAGTCGTTGCCGTGCTACATCTCAGTCTGAAACCTTGTCTTGTTAGTATCTCTCTTTGGAGTGCATGTATTTACGATTATTTTGGTATCTTCGTATATGCTTCTGATTACTTCATAAAATGCTTGGGGCATCCTAGCTTGTCTATTACTGTCCATAGTGTTTTTAAGGACCAACACAAAGGCGTTTTCTAAGACAATGAATGTAACATGTACTGATAAACAAACTTCTCGTCTTTTCACAAAAATATCTTGGCGCTAAAAATATTATCGCTGAACGAGCGACCACTTTCTTCTTCTCCCAAACGTACATCTTGTGGTATCGATAGCTACGATGCCGATCTTAGGTTGGCACTACGAGAGCGGAAGATCTTCGCCGACGACGGCGCTGTGCAGCTCTAGGAGCGCCACTCCAGATTCTCCCCATTTGATCACGAGCGCACGAGCAACCAACATTGTTACAATTTCATAGTGGGCGAGCTACTACAGATTTTGCCTGTGTAACTACTGCTAACTTTGATACATCCGGCTTCGCACCTACATGCTCCTCAGCACAAAGTTATGTATTCACGTTTAATATTGTGTTGTGATATTGTGAAACAACTTACTTTAATTGCAGTACCGAGACTTCTACCTCATCTGCTCCTCCTAGCTTCCTACATTCGGCCTATCCTCTAAATTACAGGAGCAGACCCGCGTGCCGCCTTCCAGCGGGGATACAAAACATCTGTTATTACTTTCAAGCGATTGTTTGCTATTTTCCAGTAAATTTAACCATATTAGTTACCACTGTGTCCCTTCATACTAAAGTAATTCATCATTTATTCCATCTGGGTCACAATGTTTGCTATTTTACATACTTTTCAGAAACTTTTGAACGTCGTCGAAGGTTGTTGAATTAAGTCTTGTTTTAGTAGGGTGTTAAGTATTCTTTATTTATTACAGCGGTTTCACAATACCAAAAATTCTTAAAATGTTGTAACCATTGTTCTTCACTAATTACGTTCATTCTAGAATTATGTCTTTCTCACTGATTTCAGTTCCCTATCCTTTTATCTGTAAAGTTCTTTGTCGAATATATGTGTGTGTGTGTGTGTGTGTTCGATATTTGTAAGCCGGCCGCGGTGACCGAGCGGTTCTAGGCGCTTCAGTCGGGAACCGCACGACTACTACGGTCGCAGGTTCGAATCCTGCCTCGGGCATGGATGTGTGTGATGTCCTTAGGTTAGTTACGTTTGATTAGTTCTAAGTTCTAAGGGACTGATGACCTCTGATGTTAAGTTCCATAGTGCTCAGAGCAATTTGAACCATATGATACGTATTTGTAAATGTTGTTCTGTTTCTTGTATTGTCTTCTGTAGCAGGAAATGATAAGCCTTTTGTTTTTTCTTCACAGCGTCTTCAATTCCTGTATTCCATATTTTTAACCCTCTCCTCCTTAATTTTTTCTTTTCACTAGCTGCTTACAAAGCTGCTCTTTGTATACGACTTCACATCATCCACAGTTGCAATTTTTACTAGGTATTCCTGTTATCCCTCTTGATACAGTTTCTTAATACACCGTTCTGTTGCATACATACACCGAAGTGCCATAGAAACTGGTACAGGCCTGCGTATTCAAGTACCGTGGTATGTAAACAGGCAGAATACGGCGCTGCAGTCGGCAACGCCTATATAATAAGTGTCTGGCGATATTGTTAGATCGGTTACTGCTGCTACAATGGCAGGTTATTAGCATTTGAGTTTGAACTTGGTGTTATAGTCGGCGCACGAACAATGGAACTCAGCGTCTCCGATATAACGATGAAGCGGGTATTTTGCGGTACGATTCTTTTACGAGTGTACCGTGAATATCTGGAATCCCGTAAAATATCAAATCTCTAATATCGCTGAGGCTGAAAAAAGATCCTGCAAGAACGGGACCAACGTCAACTGAAGAGAATTGTTCAGCGTGTCAGAAGCGCAAACCTTCCGGAAATTGCTTCAGATTTCAGTGCTGGGTCATCAACAAGTGTCAGCGTGCGAACCATTCAACGAAACATCATCGATGTGGGCTTTCGGAGCCGAAGGCGCACTCGTGTATCCTTGATGACTGCACGACACAAAGCTTTATGCCTCGTCCTGGCCCTTCAACACTGACACTGGTCTGTTGATGACTGGAAACATGTTGCCTGGTGGGACGAATCTCGTTTCAGATTGTGTCGAGCGGATGATCATTTACGGGTATGGAGGCAACGTAATGACTCCATGGACCCTGCATGTCAGCAGGGGACTGTTCAAGCCAGTGGAGGCTCTGTGGGGAGTGTGCAAAATGGTTCAAATGTCTCTGAGCACTATGTGACTTAATATCTATGGTCATCAGTCCCCTAGAATTTAGAACTACTTAAACCTAACTAACCTAAGGACATCACACACATCCATGCCCGAGGCAGGATTCGAACCTGCGACCGTAGCAGTCGCGCGGTTCCGGACTGCGCGCCTAGAACCTCTAGACCACCGCGGCCGGCGGGGCGTGTGCAGCTCGAGTGATGTGAGACCCCTGATACGTCTAGGAACGTGGCTGACAGGTGACACGTACGTAACCATCCTGCCTGATCACCTGCATACATTCGTGTCCGTTATGCATTCCGACGGACTTGGGAAATTCCAGGAGGACAATGCGGAGCCTCACACGTCCAGAATTGCTAGAGAGTGGTTCCAGAAACACTCTTCTGAGTTTAAACACCTCCGCTGGCCATCAAACTCCCCAGACACGAACATTATTGAGCATATCTGGGATGCCTTGCAACGTGATGTTCAGAAAAGATCTCCAATCACTCGTACTGTTACGGATTTATAGACAGCCCTGCAGCATTCACGGTGTCAGTTCTCTCCAGCACTCCTTCAGACAGCAGTCGAGTCCATGCCACGTCGTGTTGCGGCACTTCCGCGTGTTCGCGGGGGCCCTACACGATATTATGCAGGTATGCCAGTTTCTTCGGCTCTTCAGTGTTTGTTAGATATTTTTACAGTTAATAGTATGTGGCAAACTGCCTTAGCTCTCGGGCTTTATCATTACTTATTTGTTCTCCGAAAGTGCCATGTGCTTCTGATGCTGGTTGACTTCCTGTTCTATTTTACAATGTAGTGAATGTATTTCTAGTTGTTGGTTCTTTCTGTTACAGGTGAGTAGTGTCGAAAACTGGTACTGAAAGTTGTGGATTACATCCCGTGACGAGTGCATTTATTGAGGTAGGTGAGCATCGAGCGGACCTTCCTTTTAATGCATTCCTATGCAAACCTGTGTGCTGTAGTTTCAGTAAAAGGACGCCCACTGTGTCTATAAAGTTAAACTGCTTTGATTTACAGTAAATACATACGGTCTTTGGAAGCGGCATTTTGCTTCAAGCCCACTGATTGTAAATTTAGACGTCAATGACGTCTTTAAGATAATTCGTGCCTGGATTTACAGGCTCACTGGAGACCAATTCTTCAAGTTTAAAAGCTTAAAGTGACTGAAAAGAAGAAAAAGGAAGAGGCTGAGCACTTTTCTATATTATCTGCAATCTTCAAATGATAGGTCGCGGTATTATGATAAAAAAGTTCAAATGAAAATCCAGTTAGTAGTCTCATAAGCTCGTACTATTTTTCTGGATTTTGTGCAGATTAATAAACATCGAACTGAGCCTAGCTGATAAATGAGATTTAAACTTAGACATTATATTATAATTTGGAAGCTGCGTTCCTCAGGAGTTCTTTAGTGATTTGCAACCGTTAATAGCTGAAATATTCCGAAACAAAGACAGTTGCAATGATGGAACCCGTTTAATTTCAATGAAAAATACGAATAATGATTCAAAAACACTCATTCTTTAGAGTAAGCCTGCCATTGATACCTGTCCCGCTGTAGTCCTATACAGAACTAATTAAAGACATTTGCCGATATAGTCGAAAATCATCTTTTCATCATATAATGTTATGGTCAAACCATTCTACTCAGTGAATGGGGAACCGTGAGGGCAGTTATGCATGTTGTTCTTTGTCGACCACATTTCCATTTAACCTCCCATGGGATAGATATGTTCTGGCATCTGCTTCTATGGAATATTTCGGTATTATAATTCCTAATAATTGCGTGCTTGTTGCCGTCAGTTACGAGCCACCTTCACCAACAAAATGTGTGTAACTAAAAATGCACAGCATTTTTTGATAATATATCTTATAAATAAAATTTATTACTCTCAATGCACAGAATAATTTTTAACACGTAGTAACTACGTCAGCAACGGACAAAAAATTAAACAGTAAAGTTGATAAGCACATTTGGCAAAAATATTGTCATATCCCCAGGAGACATCACATTAATACCGCGTAACACCGTCTGGCAAATATGCAGACTGGTGTTTTGTTAGGTGAATTTAATATTGGTCAAATTGAGCTTTGTTTCGTGTTACCACTGCTATTTTGCGTGAGAATGAATTATGATCTTGTAGGTGCGTTTGTGTGAAGGTGTGTTTGTGTTTGTGTCATGCGACACGCTTATTATGTTGTTCAGTCTGCAGATACCTTATGCAACTCTTCAGTGGAGAACAGTGATAATATAATTTGACAGATATAAACTTTTTTCTTTCTTATTCATATAACTATTGCATACCTGAGTGGAACTCATTACCTTTGAGCTGCAGACAATCTCTTCACTTCAACTTCCTGTTTTCTCCTCACTGCATGTAACAGATGTTATATAAGCACTGCGCTTCTCATTCAGTCAGCTTGGTTAGGTTATCTAGAATATCGTCTATGACTAGTTCAGTTGTTAGAAAAACTTGGGTTCTATTCACATGTCATTACTTGACTAAACCCAGTTGTTTTTTGTGGTCACCAGTCCGAAGACTTTTTCGTAACAGTTCTCTACCGTAGTCTACCCTGTGCAAACCTCATCTCGAAATAATTACTGCAACTTACATCCTTTTGAACGTGCTTACTGTATTCAACTCTTGCTCTCCCCCACTCCCCCAATGATTTTACCCTCTCCTCTAACCCTCCCCCCCCCCCCCAGTACACACACACACACACACACACACACACACACACACACACACACACACACACACACACACACTTCCCTTCAGTACTAAATTTGTGATCCTTTCATGTCTCAGAAAGTGTAGTCTCAACCGATACTTTCCTTTAATCAAGTTGTCCCACAAATTTCCTTTCTCTCCAATTCTGTTCAGTACCTCCTCATTACTTACACAATCTACTTCTCTAATCTTCAGCATTCTTCTGTAGCACTACATTTCAAAAGAAGCTGTTCTCTTCTTCTGTAAACTATTTATCATCCAGGTTTCACTTGCATAGAAGGCCACACTCCAGACAAATACCTTCAGAAAATTTTTCCTATCACTTTAGTCTGTATTTGATGCTAACATATTTCTCTTCTTCAGAAACATTTTTCTTGGCATTGCCCGTCTACGTTTAATGTCCTCTCTACTTTGGCCGTCTTGAGTTGTTTTATCGACCAAACGGCAAAACTAATCTACTACTTTCAGCCCCTAGTTTCCTAATCTAATTCCCTCAGCATTACCTGTTTTAATTTGACTAAATTCCATTATTTCTGTTTTCCTTTTGTTGATGTTCATCTTATATCGTCTTTTCAAGACACTATCATTCCTTTCAGCCTGCCGCTGTGGCTGAGCGGTTCTAGGCGTCAGTCTGGAGCCGCTCGACCGCTACTGTCGCAGGTTCGAATCCTGCCTCGGGCATGAGTGTGTGTGATGTCTTTAGGTTAGTTAGGTTTAAGTAGTTCTAAGTGTAGGGGACTGATGACCTCATATGTTAAGTCCCATAGTGCTTAGAGCCATTTGAACCATCATTCCTTTCAGCTGTTCTTCCAATTTGTTTGCTGTCTCTGATAAGATTACAACGTCGGCAAACCTCAAAGCTTTTATTTGTTCTTGCTGAACTTCAATTCCTTCTACATATTTTTATTTCGTTTCCTTCACCGCTGGCTCAATGTACAGATTGAACAACGTCGGGGATAGGCTGCAGGTCTGTCTCACTCAACCGCTGTTGCTCTTTCATTCCCCTCGACTATTATAACTGCCGTATAATATCTGCACGAGTTGTATATAACCTTGCGTTGCCTATTTTACCCCTCCAACCAGATATATCCAGAATTAATAAATACAGGGCATTTCTGTAAGAGCGTTGAAAAATATAGCAGGATGTAGAGAATGCTCCACTGAACAATTTCAGGTGGTTATATTCTTTGTCTAGAATGTCTGTTTTCTAGCTTATATACAACTAACATGCGTACAAGTTTACACTTATTGTACTGTTTATTTACATGTGCATTCTTTATTTCCTGCAAGGAAACAAGGACGAGCCTGATTACTAGGAAGTCATGATGTAGGTTTTGCTTACTTTACTTGTGCATAGGGTGGCTCTGTTGTATCGTATTTACATTGGCTTACGTACCCTTGGCTGTTCATTAGAGGATGTGGATACAATATGACGGTGCACCGCCTCACTTCAGTGTGGATGTCCCCAACCATCTCAATGCAGTATTTCCTTGTCGCTGGATTGGAACAAGAGTTTCCATTCCATGACATGCGAGGTCACCTGACCTGAATCCCCTTGATTATTTCCTATGGAGATATCTAAAGTCACTCGTGTGTCACACCCCAGTGGACACAGAGATCGAATTAGTTGCCAGAATTGTAGCTGCCTGTAATGTGATTCGGAGCACACCAGGGATAGTTGTCAGGGTGCGTCAGATCTTGTTCGCCGATGTCATGCTTGCATTGAGGATGACGGCCATCAGTTTCAGCACTTTTTGTAGGATACAATACAAACGGAACGTTCATCGTATCTGTGATTTGCAGTTAACTGTAACTAATGTAAATAAAAAGGTACACAGAAATGTGGTTTTATTCCTATTATCTCCTTAAGCTGGCTTCTCCAGGTTCCCTACCACAAATTGTTCAATGTAGCATCCCCTACGTCCTTTAAATTTTTGCACGCTCTTTCTGAAACGGAGAGCAGCGCGCTTCGTTACAAGATCATTTAGTAATCGCGAAAGCGTTACGGAGATGACAGATAATCTCCAGTGGAAGACTATGCAGGAGAGACGCTCAGTAGCTCGGTACGGGCTTTTGTTGAAGTTTCGAGAACATACCTTCACCGAGGAGTCAGTATATTGCTCCCTCCAACGTATATCTCGCGAAGAGACCATGAGGGTAAAATCAGAGAGATTAGAGCCCACACAGAGGCATACCGACAATCCTTCTTTCCACGAACAATACGAGACTGGAATAGAAGGGAGAACCGATAGAGGTACTAAAGGTACTCTCCGCCACACACCGTCAGGTGGCTTGAGGAGTATGGATGAAGATGTAGATGAAACACTTTTTATATCGAGGTAAGCTTTTGACCAAGTTACAGTGGGCGAAACGGCGATTTTTCTGACGTCCGCAAGTAATTTTTATCTTTTCTAGTCAGTGAACTAAGACACCCTCCTTTTTTTATCCGAATAGAACTATATACTATTTTCGTGGCATTTGAAAGAAGTTTCAAAGAGAAATTCACCGCTATAGCTTGTTTTGGGCTTGATTAAAATCAAAATAACAGCGCTGAAAAAAACTGTCCCGCCGTCAGGAGAAGGGGTTCCACAGAACGCCTGCTTCGTTATACCAAATCTAAGGGACTCAGGTACGGTTCGTGTGTTTATCATCACGGCTGGCATGGCAAGTGCTCAAAATGTTGATCCTGAGGATTGCTACGCGCTATAAAGTTATTCTGGAGAAACAATACTACACGTTGAATTTCATCTGCAGTTAACGGCAACACAGGCACTTGTCATAGGGAATTTCATACCTTTGGGAGTCGTCAGAGTTCCTCATAGACCTCTTGTTTTAATTTTCGCCACAAATAAATGTGCAGAAGTGTTTGTTAAGCGTGCACACCATTTTGCTTTTCCTGAACGTCCGTTATAATGCTGTCCAAATGTTGCCTTAAGAGGTTCTGTCATTACATTTGCGGAATGGAAGGGGCTTCCGTCATGTTCGTACCAAAATGAATGCCTTATATGCAGTGGATGTCTTCCAATAACTGAGGCAGCGGCATTTCTTAGGAACTGGAGATCACTGAGTGAATTTAGATTCTCATCAAAAAAGAGAGGACCAATTATGCGTGTCTTGAAAAATATGCAGCAGACGTTGACGGTCCGAAAGCGTAGTTTTTATCACTTCTGAGTCACCGTGAATTTTCAACTGTCCTTAAACAAAATTTTGCGTAGCTATAGCGCACCACTTTCAACTGTCGTAGAAAAAGTTCGGAGAACTGTAACCAACTTTGAAAGTCATTGCTATGAAACGGTACATGCAGTTGAAGGTGAAGTGGATGAATTGCGATAGAATGTAGTGTTCGTATAGCACTTGTTTTGTTGACTCGCCTTGTACTTCCGAGGTGACTCTTAGTGACGTTTGCACTATGTGCAACTGCTGCTAAAATGATAGTTTCATTTCTTTCATCAGTTTTCTTTTTCCTAGGCATATTTCATTCTATACATATCCAGTTCCCCATAATTTTTTTTATAATGTTTGCAAAGTGCTTGCCACTACCTGGATACTCTTCAGCATACAACCGCACCGCTGTCCGACATTCGCTTTTTCCATTTTCGTATACATGGTGAATTTTTCAATAGCCTTTTTAGTAAGTTACTTGATTGCTACAACAGTAGAACAGGAACTGATGCGTTTCAAGCGCGCAGGTAACACAAAAGTCATAGATGAGTTGCTTATTTGCTTATACTTGGTATGAAAGGGCAGGTATTCGCTGGAATCTTTTCTACTGTCGGCGGAACAGCAATCTGCGGCGCTGTTACCTTGATACTGCATGATCAAGTCCCATACATGTTATTTCGTTAACGTTCCCTGAGGAGCTTCCTTCAAATGCGACAGAAAAATTATAGTTCCATTGTAAAAGAAACGAACTAATGAGGATAAAAATTACTTTGGAATGTCTGGAAATTCGCCATAGTGCCTGCTACAGCTAGGAGAAAACCGTACCTCGATATACACTACTGGCCATTAGAATTGCTATACCACGATGACGTGCTACAGACGCGAAATTTAACCGACAGGAAGAAGATGCTGTGATATGCAAATGATCAGCTTTTCAGAGCATTCACATAAGGTTGGCGCCGGTGGCGACACATACAACGTGTTGACATGAGGAATGTTTCCAACCGATTTCTCATACACAAACAGCAGCTGACCGGCGTTGCCTGGTGAGACGTTGTTGTGATGCCTCGCGTAAGGAGGAGAAATGCGTACCATCACGTTTCCGACTTTGATAAAGGTCGGATTGTAGCCTATCGCGATTGCGGTTT
Source organism: Schistocerca piceifrons (assembly GCF_021461385.2). Lineage (NCBI taxonomy): Eukaryota > Metazoa > Arthropoda > Insecta > Orthoptera > Acrididae > Schistocerca > Schistocerca piceifrons. Next base: position 486,381,283 of record NC_060143.1, on the reverse strand, counting down.
ATCGTATCGCTACATTGCTGCTCGCGTTGGTCGAGATCCAATGACTGTTAGCAGAATATGGAATCGGTGGGTTCAGGAGGGTAATACGGAACGCCATGCTGGATCCCAATGGCCTTGCATCACTAGCAGTCAAGATGACAGGCATCTTATCCCCATGGTTGTAACGGATCGTGCAGCCACGTCTCGATCCGTGAGTCAACAGATGGGGACGTTTGCAAGACAACAATCATCTGCACGAACAGTTCGACGACGTTTGCTGCAGCATGGACTATCAGCTCGGAGACCATAGCTGCGATTACCCTTGATGCTGCATCACAGATAGGAGCGCCTGCGATGGTGCATTCAACGATGAACCTGGGTGCACGAATGGCAAAACGCCTCTTTTTCGGATGAATCCAGGTTCTGTTTACAGCATCATGATGGTCGCATCCGTGTTTGGCGACATCGCGGTGAACGCACATTGGAAGCGTGTATTCGTCGTCGCCATACTGGCGTATCACCCGGCGTGATGGTATGGGGTGTCATTGGTTACACGTCTCGGTCACCTCTTGTTCGCATTGACGGCACTTTGAACAGTGGACGTTACATTTCAAATGTGTTAATACCCGTGGCTGTACCCTTCATTCGATCCCTGCGAAATCCAACATTTCAGCGGGATAATATATATATATATATATATATATATATATATATATATATATATATATATATATATATATATATAATTTCAGCAGGATAATATATAATGCACGACCTTTATGGATACAGAAAATGTTCGACTGCTGCCCTGGCCAGCACAGTCTCCAGATGTCTCACCAATTGAAAATGTCTTGTCAGTGGTGGCCGAGCAACTGGCTCGTCACAGTACGCCTGTCATTATTCTTGATAAACTGTGGTATCGTGTTGATGCTGCATGGGCAGCTGTACCTGTACACGCGATCCAAGCTCTGTTTGACTCAATGTCCATGCGTATCAAGGCCGTTATTAGGGCCAGAGGTGGTTGTTCTGGGTACTGATTTCTCAGGATCTATGCATCCAAATTGCGTGAAAATGTAATCACACGTCAGTTCTAGTATAATATATTTGTCCAATGAATACCCGTTGATCATCTGAATTTCTTCTTGGTGTAGCAATTTTAATGGCTAGTAGTGTATTAATTCATTCTAGATGTATCTGGAGTTACCTGTCTTAGTTTCCCTATCCTGCATACGGCCTCCGTATCAGTGAAGGACTTGCCCCTAGAAATACTTGAAGTGGCCAGACAAAGGCTAACAACGTTATTGATATCGAGGTCATATTTCATACTTTATCTTGGCTTATCAGGGAGCACCAGAAGTAATAAGTGATCAGCATCTTCGATTTGCAACCATAAGTTAGTTACGAGCATTAGGCTTACAAGTGATACAGAATAAGCTCTTGTGACACGAACAAGCAAACAAAAGCTCAATAATTTGCTCATAGCATGGCACTGACGAAATTGATGAAACCCGTATAAAGAACTTAAGAAAGTTAATTTTCACAAGTCCTTGACAAATAACTTTTTGTAGTTTAATACTATTACAGACAAAATTAAGGGTTAAAGGACACTGTAGTACACTACAGACTTAAGTAGTGTTGTTGCTAGCATAAAACAAAGAGTAGAAAAGTAAGGAGATGCATTCCCTGTAGTATACAACAGTTAAATTGAAATTATCCTCAGCAAGCGAACATCTCCTCAGTGACTGCACAGCTGACTGAATTACGTCAGAGAGAACGCTTGTCGGCTGCTGGTTCAAACGTCGCAACCAGATTTACCGGAGAAGCAGGCCCTGCATCAGCCCTTCGCAAGAGAGAGATACATATTCATTGCCTCATTAATGCCGCCAACCAATCTCACGGGCCAGCTGCCCGCACAGGCACTGGGCCGAGACGCAGCAAAGGAACTGCTAATAGGCCCGTCAACACTCAACGGCGCGTCCGCAGTGGGTTACTACTTGCCACCAAAGGAAATCACCCTCGTAATTGTAGCGTTGAGCGTCCACATCGACGGTGCTACAGTACTCACTTGTCGACTGATTACTTGTTTCATTACTGTGGTGTAGAATGTTCCTCTGTCGCAGCTGATTCCAAAGAATGACCCTTGTAATTGTAGCGTTTAGCGTCCATAATCGACGGTGCTACTGTACTCACTTGTCAGTCAGTACCTTGACTGATTACTTGTTTCATTACTGTGTTGTAGAATGTTTCTCTGCCGCAGCTGATTCCAAAGAATCGCCCTTGTAATTGTAGCGTTGAGCGTCCATAATCGACGTTGGTACTGTACTCACTTGTCAGCCAGTATCTCGACTGATTACTTGTTTCATTACTGTGGTGTAGAATGTTCCTCTGTCGCAGCTGATTCCAAAGAATCACCCTCGTAATCGTAGCGTTGAGCCTCCATAATCGACGGTGCTACTGTACTGACTTGTCAGTCAGTACCTTGACTGATTACTTGTTTCATTACTGTGGTGTAGAATGTTTCTCTGTCGCAGCTGATTCCAAAGAATCACCCTTGTAATAGTAGCGTTGAGCGTCCATAATCGACGGTGCTACTGTACTCACATGTCAGTCCGTACATTGACTGATTACTTGTTTCATTACTGTAGTGTAGAATGTTTCTCTGTCGCAGCTGATTCCAAAGAATCACCCTTGTAATTGTAGCGTTGAGCGTCCATCATCGACGGTGCTACTGTACTCACTTGTCAGTCAGTACCTCGACTGATTACTTGTTTCATTACTGTGGTGTAGAATGTTTCTCTGTCGCAGCTGATTCCAAAGAATCACCCTTGTAATTGTAGCGTTGAGCGTCCATCATCGACGGTGCTACTGTACTCACTTGTCAGTCAGTACCTCGACTGATTACTTGTTTCATTACTGTGGTGTAGAATGTTTCTCTGTCGCAGCTGATTCCAAAGAATCACCCTTGTAATTGTAGCGTTAAGCGTCCATAATCGACGGTGCTACTGTACTCACTTGTCAGTCAGTATCTCAACTGATTACTTGTTTCATTACTGTGGTGTAGAATGTTTCTCTGTCGCAGCTGATTCCAAAGAATCACCCTTGTAATTGTAGCGTTGAGCGTCCATCATCGACGGTGCTACTGTACTCACTTGTCAGTCAGTACCTCGACTAATTACTTGTTTCATTACTGTCGTGTAGAATGTTTCTCTGTCGCAGCTGATTCCAAAGAATCACCCTTGCAATTGTAGCGTTGAGCGTCCATCATCGACGGTGCTACTGTACTCACTTGTCAGTCAGTACCTCGACTGATTACTTGTTTCATTACTGTGGTGTAGAATGTTTCTCTGTCGCAGCTGATTAAAAAGAATCACCCTTGTAATTGTTGCGTTGAGCGTCCATCATCGACGGTGCTACTGTACTCACTTGTCAGTCAGTACCTCGACAGATTACTTGTTTCATTACTGTGGTGTAGAATGTTTCTCTGTCGCAGCTGATTCCAAAGAATCACCCTTGTAATAGTAGCGTTGAGCCTCCATAATCGACGGTGCTACTGTACTCACTTGTCAGTCAGTACCTTGACTGATTACTTGTTTCATTACTGTGGTGTAGAATGTTTCTCTGTCGCAGCTGATTCCAAAGAATCACCCTTGTAATTGTATCGTTGAGCGTCCATAATCGACGGTGCTACTGTACTCACTTGTCAGTCAGTACCTTGACTGATTACTTGTTTCATTACTGTGGTGTAGAATGTTTCTCTGTCGCAGCTGATTCCAAAGAATCACCCTTGTAATTGTAGCGTTGAGCGTCCATAATCGACGGTGCTACTGTACTCACTTGTCAGTCCGTACATTGACTGATTACTTGTTTCATTACTGTGGTGTAGAATGTATCTCTGTCGCCGCTGATTCCAAAGAATCACCCTCGTAATTGTAGCGTTGAGCGTCCACAATCGACGGTGCTACTGTACTCACTTGTCAGTCAGTACCTCGACTGATTACTTGTTTCATTACTGTGGTGTAGAATGTTTCTCTGTCGCAGCTGATTCCAAAGAATCACCCTTGTAATTGTAGCGTTGAGCGTCCATCATCGACGGTGCTACTGTACTCACTTGTCAGTCAGTACCTCGACTGATTACTTGTTTCATTACTGTGGTGTAGAATGTTTCTCTGTCGCAGCTGATTCCAAAGAATCACCCTTGTTATTGTAGCGTTGAGCCTCCATAATCGACGGTGCTACTGTACTCACTTGTCAGTCAGTACCTTGACTGATTACTTGTTTCATTACTTTGGTGTAGAATGTTTCTCTGTCGCAGCTGATTCCAAAGAATCAACCTTGTAATTGTAGCGTTGAGCGTCCATCATCGACGGTGCTACTGTACTCACTTTTCAGTCCGTACTTTGACTGATTACTTGTTTCATTACTGTGGTGTAGTATGTTTCTCTGTCGCAGCTGATTCCAAAGAATCACCCTTGTAATTGTAGCGTTGAGCGTCCATAATCGACGGTGCTACTGTACTCACTTGACAGTCAGTACCTTGACTGATTACTTGTTTCATTACTGTGGTGTAGAATGTTTCTCTGTCGCAGCTGATTCCAAAGAATCACCCTTGTAATTGTAGCGTTGAGCGTCCATAATCGACGGTGCTACTGTACTCACTTGTCAGTCAGTACCTTGACTGATTACTTGTTTCATTACTGTGGTGTAGAATGTTTCTCTGTCGCAGCTGATTCCAAAGAATCACCCTTGTAATTGTAGCGTTGAGCCTCCATCATCGACGGTGCAACTGTACTCACTTTTCAGTCCGTACTTTGACTGATTACTAGTTTCATTACTGTGGTGTAGTATGTTTCTCTGTCGCAGCTGATTCCAAAGAATCACCCTTGTAATTGTAGCGTTGAGCCTCCATAATCGACGGTGCTACTGTACTCACTTGTGAGTCCGTACATTGACTGATTACTTGTTTCATTACTGTGGTGTAGAATGTTTCTCTGCCGCAGCTGATTCCAAAGAATCACCCTTGTAATTGTAGCGTTGAGCGTCCATAATCGAAGGTGCTACTGTACTCACTTGTCAGTCAGTACCTCGACTGGTTACTTGTTTCATTACTGTGGTGTAGAATGTTTCTCTGTCGCAGCTGATTCCAAAGAATCACCCTTGTAATTGTAGCGTTGAGCGTCCATAATCGAAGGTGCTACTGTACTCACTTGTCGACTGATTACTTGTTTCATTACTGTGGTGTAGAATGTTTCTCTGTCGCAGCTGATTCCAAAGAATCACCCTTGTAATTGTAGCGTTGAGCGTCCATAATCGACGGTGCTACTGTACTCACTTGTCAGTCAGTACCTCGACTGGTTACCTGTTTCATTACTGTGGTGTAGAATGTTTCTCTGTCACAGCTGATTCCAAAGAATCACCCTTGTAATTGTAGCGTTGAGCCTCCATAATCGACGGTGCTACTGTACTCACTTGTCAGTCAGTACCTTGACTGATTACTTGTTTCATTACTGTGGTGTAGAATGTTTCTCTGTCGCAGCTGATTCCAAAGAATCACCCTTGTAATTCTAGCGTTGAGCGTCCATAATCGAAGGTGCTACTGTACTCACTTGTCGACTGATTACTTGTTTCATTACTGTGGTGTAGAATGTTTCTCTGCCGCAGCTGATTCCAAAGAATCACCCTTGTAATTGTAGCGTTGAGCCTCCATAATCGACGTTGCTACTGTACTCACTTGTCAGCCAGTACCTTGACTGATTACTTGTTTCATTACTGTGGTGTAGAATGTTTCTCTGTCGCAGCTGATTCCAAAGAATCACCCTTGTAATTCTAGCGTTGAGCCTCCATAATCGACGTTGCTACTGTACTCACTTGTCAGCCAGTACCTTGACTGATTACTTGTTTCATTACTGTGGTGTAGAATATTTCTCTGTCGCAGCTTATTCTAAAGAATCCCATGGTAATGCGAGTCAAATATTAAAACCGTATTAAGTACTGGAGGGTCGAATCGCGTATGACTGATTCTCGTACTTACAAGGGGACCATCCACACTGTAAATCACGTATTTTGATGAGTTTTAAATATGTTGTAGAGACACTTACTATGAGTACCTGCCGGCCGTGGTGACCGAGCGGTTCTAGGCGCTACAGTCTGGAACCGCGCGACCGCTACTGTCGCTGGTTCGAATCCTGCCTCGGGCATGGATGTGTGTGATGTCCTTCGGTAGGTTTAAGTAGTTCTAGGGGACTGATGACCTCAGATGTTAAGTCCCATAGTGCTCAGGGTCATTTTTTGTAATTCTTCCGTACGTGGGACAGAGAAAATTTTTCTACACTATCGACTCATGGGGAGGGCAAACCGATCAAACTTGATAAGATCATCTATTAACTGATGAGAGGAAAGGGAGAACCTGCACCCTAAATGTGGTCCCACCAAAATGCCCTCCTTATTGGCAGCCCTGCGATGTTTATTTTTACCTATCGGTGAAAATCTTCACGAAAATTATTCATAATGCTCCAGACTGTCAGAGAGATCTCTTCTTGGGAAGATACGATAAAATTACATTCTCTAATCCTACATAAATCCAGCGCACCTAATGTTGAAAGCATGATTAGATACGCATGATTCGCATCGTAGGTGCTATTGTCTGTGATGCAACGTCAAGGGTAACCGCAGCCATGGTCTCCGAGCTGATAGTCCAAGCTGCTGCGAACGTCGTCGAACTGTTCGTGCAGATGGTTGTTGTCTTGCAAACGTCCCCATCTGTTGACTCGGGGATCGAGACGTGGCTGCACGATCCGTTACAGCCATGCGGATTAGATGCCTGTCATCTCGACTGCTAGTGATATGAGGCCTTTGGTATGCAGCACGGCGTTCCGTATTACCCTCCTTAACCCACCGATTCTATATTCTGCTAACAGTCATTGGATCTCGACCAACGCGAGCAGCAATGACGCGATACGATAAACCGCAATCGCGATAGGCTACAATCCGACCCTTATCAAAGTCGGAAACGTGATCGTACTCATTTCTTCTCCTTACACGAGTCATCACAACAACGTTTCACCAGGCAACACCGGTCAACTGCTGTTTGTGTATGAGAAATCGGTTGGAAACTTTCCTCATGTCAGCACGTTGTAGGGGTCGCCACCGGTGTCAACCTTGTGTGAATGCTCTGAAAAGCTAATCATTTGCATATCACAGCTTCTTCTTCCTGTTGGTTAAATTTCGCGTCTGTCTCACGTCATCTTCGTGGTGTAGCAATTTTAATGGCCGTTAGTGTAATACAAGCACTCGATATTGCCATTCCGATATCGATATGCCGTTGTAGAACTACCTGTGATATATATCGATATTTGTAAATTTATCGATATGTCGATGTTTCGTCATGCGCCCTAACCAGTACCTGCGACCACTGTGGTCTCCCGCGCGCCTGTGGCGGTTGCTGTGCTTACGCTGTTACTGCTGGGATTCAAAATGCTGGTAGTCGGTATCCTGTCTTCTCTATTCACGTTGTCGGACACCTTAGCTATCTTTATAGCCTCTCTAACCTTCCTCCACACGGTGAGTGGCTGTTTCGCCAGTGCATGTGCTTTTCGAAATATTATCAATTTGTCGCACTCATTTTCATGTTTTGCCACCGTTCACTTGGCGTGTTACCTCTGACGAATTGTTCCCTCTTCCTCAGACATACGTGTGCTAATCGTTCGTCCCGTCTCATCCACATACATGATCACCTTCGGTGCCAAGGTCGTAACTCCAGCAATATGTAGCGTGACGACGGCACCGTTCGTTGCCTCAAGAATATGTTTTATGTTTTTGCTGCTGTGCTGTGTCGATTGAATAAAGATCATAGGTGAAACTCATAGAAATACGGGATAGGCACCTTTCTGAAGAGTTGGTGCTACAACAAGAGTGAAACTACCTTGATAACCAGAATTACACAGTTGTAACGATTAGTCTCACAATATCCGGCACCTTGGTGGCCTGATTCTGCTTTGTGCAGTTTGCGTTTGGTTTAGACGGAAGACCACTCAGTCCTGTCAATTCCCAGTACAACTGGCAGTTGACTGGGTTACCTATAGCAAATAATAGTTAGTTAAGAAAGATTAGTTCAGGTGCCATCTGGTAAACAAGGAGGAATACCAAGAATGAGGAATTAATTGGTTGTGACAATTCGTGTTAAATAAGCGCTAAATAAATGCCGTGAAGGGAGAAAGTAATAATGTTACTTTACTAATTTGTGAGTGATGATTCAATGGAATTATACCCATGTGTGAAATGAGAGAATTTCAGTGGGCTAAATACGCTAGCCAACAAATTTATACTTTTTTTGCATCTGGATTTACTTAACTTTGAGATGGTAAATTCACTGGTATAATAAGTTTTTGTCTATCACGTCACATTTCGCAGATGTACAGCAGGATCAAAAGCAGTACTGGCGAACACTGAATAGTTGTTGACATCCATGCTGAGTAGACACTTGCCACGGTTCAAATGAGTGCTGAGGGTAAGGTTCAAATGGTTCAAATGGCTCTGAGCGCTATGCGACTTAACTTCTGAGGTCATCAGTCGCCTAGAACTTAGAACTAATTAAACCTAACTAACCTAAGGACATCACACACATCCATGCCCGAGGCAGGATTCGAACCTGCAACCGTAGCGGACACTCGGCTCCAGACTGTAGCGCCCGGAACCGCACGGCCACTCTGGCCGGCGCTGAGGGTAAGGCACCGTCGCGGCCACACTGAAGGAATTAAAGCTCGGAAACCACTACTTCCGAGTACCTTCTCATCTGCCACACAACACATCGTTGAAACTTTTCCGCCTCGACTCGGCAGTAAACACGGGCAGTACCAGAAGCTACTTCCTTAGAAGAGAAGCTGTCAACCACCACCCATCAGTTTGTACTGCCCGCTTTTATTTATCAAATATATGTAACTTTACTGACACAGGAGAATGAAGCAATCAGTGCCAGTCATGTTACATACGTACTGAACGGTTGACCTTGAAATATTCCGTTCGAAATTCCGTTCTGCCTCTCTGTCAACCAAAATTCGTGTACAATTCTTTGCGTAAACTCTGAATGTGTGTACTTTTCCGCTCGTAAGATAAACAACAAACAATTCTTTTCTATTTAGTGCATTGCCAGCTGCTGGAGGTACACCAGAAGGTGTGGCTGTAAGCCGTGAAACCGGTACTGTGGTCAATTAAAACCAAGTTTTACCAGCTGTCAGCGGTCTTTTCATTCGTAACCACACTGAAGTATCATTCTGTAACCAAAGTACAGTATTAATAATGCGCAGTCGAAGCATCATAGTATCTAGTCGCCTAATGAAAACCACAGGGTGTAACTTGCTGTTTAGTCGATAGGTGTAAAGATCTCAAATAGTTAACGAAATCCACTAATTTGAGCATCGTCGTCTATGTTGGGAGTTGAAAATCGCGGCACTTAGTTGCTTCTCATATAGTCGTCATTGGGATCATCTCTAGTGTTCTTTGCTGACATCAACTTACTCGATCACCCACATCGGTCCTTTTTTTTCATTCAGCTGTTTTGACGACCAAAAAAATGGTTCAAATGGGTTTGAGCACTATGGGACTTAACTTCTGAGGTCATCAGTCCCCTAGAACTTAGAACTACTTAAACCTAACTAACCTAAGGACATCATACACATCCATGCCCGAGGCAGGATTCGAATCTGCGACCGAAGCGATCGCGCGGTTCTAGACTGTAGCCCCTTCCAGTTTTGACCACCACTTAGTGTCCTTGACTTCCTTCTCTTTTTTCCTGTGGCTTTATTATTATTGTTGTTATTTAGTTCTCTCTTCGAAAGCTTCTTTCGAATTTGCAAGCATGGAGTTTATTTCATTGGCTACATTAGACATCTTATCATGTACAGCAGCTTCTGTACACTTTCAAGGTATTCTGATGCGTTTGTTCCACTAGCTCATCTGCCCTTCATTCTATCTCACCCTGTTTAATTTTATGAAAACCCTTCAGAACAGCTCTAATTAGTCGCTCAGTTAATTTCTAAACTCTTCCTTGTTCTGCGTGTTTATTAACTCTTCTCACTTACTGTTGAAAAGTACATCGTGTTTGTCCGTATCATAATGCAGAACCGTTAATAGTTTTTCGATCTTCGCCCACGTAGTTAGCGGCACGCCTCCCTGACTAATGTTCTGTTTGTATATTATCTGTATATCTGGTTTTTCTCGGTCTTACACGCCAACGTCTCCTTTACCTTCGTAATGTTGAATCCCACCACCCTTTCAGACCGGACCAGTAATCACTGTCATACGAATTTCTCCTCAAAGCCACTAATAAACGACATCGACCGGTTACTACATTGACCTAACATCATGTCAAATCACTTCCATAATGTCATCACAAGCGTCCCAGTTTACGTGCAATATACATACCAACTCTTCTCTCTCACCCCCCCCCCCCCCCCCAGCCCACCACCGCCGCCGGCTGCAACCCAAAAGAGCAACATAACAACATAACTTTTAATAAACGCCGAACTATGGTAAAAACTAAATCCTGTCTAAAACAACATATAGATAAATTCACATTTAGCTTTTAACGTTAGGAAGAATGTGTCTGTCGACCTTTATGATTCTGGCAGAGTTCCTTTCCTTCACCTTTCCAGTGTCATCTCAGATATCCGAGTCGTTCCTTTTCCCTACTCTGTCCCAAACTGGAACAAGAACATGTCTGCCTCCGACGGGTAGTCTCCATAGTCTCTTGTGGTTACAGAAGACAGCACTTCCGTTCACCATGGTGTCGAAACACGGGGTGCGCGTCAGTAAAGAGACGCTATTCGGTAACAAATCTGACACTATCAGCAATGATCATTCTCATGGCAAACGTATTTACTTCTGAACGCATCCTGGGTAATGGTACTCATCTACCAAACACATTCCCGTTGGCATATGCCCCTAAGAAGAAGGCATTTCTCATAACTATAATTGACGGATGATCGCATCAGACATGTGGTGAGTGTAGCTTGCAATATCGCACTCTGGTAAGAATAATGACACAGCTAAAAACTGTAATACATGAAAAATGTAAATTTATAGAATTCTGAGTAATTTATATTCAAATAGTATAAGCGTCTTTCATATTTCAAATAAGAAATTTTGCCAGTAAATTCCATTATAGTCTCTACAACACTAACACAGACACGTAATTCTGTTCTCATCAATGTTACATGTCATCTGATAATTTTTAGTTAATTTTTTGAGTTATGTCATTTTTCTTTATTTGCTAAGAACATTTTTGTTTTTGTTATGATCCTTCATTTAATACTTCTGCCACTTTTCCATTCCAAATATATATATATATATATATATATATATATATATATATATATATATTACTTACTGTAATACAATACATTTTAATCTCCGTCAGGAAAATTTAGTATTGAAGTCAAAATTAAAAATGAAAAAAAGTTGAAAGTATTATATTAGAAAAATATATTCTGTAAAATTGCAATAAACGAAAATTAATAAAATTTAATAAGGAATGTCAATTAGGCACAATTTACGAAAATACAGAACCGTAAATGGGCTTACGCTTTCCGCAAGGAAAAGCGATTCAATACGAAATAACCATGTCTTTTGTACGCTGCCACCAACGAAATTTCCTAATATTTTCAGTAACAGTAAGTGTTAAAACACCGTCTTATCCTTCCGACATGCATGGATGTCTGAAGGACATTGTAATACAAGATGCAGATACGGCATAAACATTGACATTGTAATAATCAATGATTTGAACAATAAGATTTAACTTACCTTTTACGAGTATATGAAAAGTTTCACAAAGAATGTCCCGATCTTCTGGAATGCACACCTCCCAGTAGCTTGTGCCCATTTTCTTGTCGGGGCGTTACATATACAAACAGAATTACAAATGTTAAACATAATCAGTGTATACATCGGGCAGAGGTAATATAAAAATAATAGACTGCCATCTCCGTTTGTTTCACACGAAGTTAGTGTGGTTACCCAAACCCTAAATGGAATTCATTTCAGATCTTATTTCCACAACTACATACAGCAAATGAATGTGAAGTATATACAGATAGTTATTTATCTGCAACGGCATCTTCTCCTTCAATCAATGCCCACTTTCTTCACCACCATGCTACGCATGTTTGTATTATTCTTGCAACTGTTCAGTCTGGATCACTATTTACTGAATCATATCCCCCACTCCCTTCCCAGTTATTATAATTATCTGTATCTCTCGTGGTGATCAAGTGCGACAACTTTATAGTTCAGATTTAAGCATGTAGGTAGGATCTGCATGCCACTGTGGGCTGTAGCGGACAGCCCACCCAAGGTAGTTAGCGTGTGGCCAGCCGCTGTCGGTGTTTACAGCGGATTAACCGCTGCTAGTCCACTGTGTTCGCTCTCCGATATGCCGGACCTCAGGTGTTCGGCTGCAGTGACCGCTGTAATCCTCCTAAACCAGTGCTCCTAACTAACGCTGAGTTGTATGAATCAGAGCAAGGCTCTTTAGCCTCGCACCTTTCACCTGTACGGTGGGATAACTGCGCCCCGAATGCATTTCTCGATGCCGGTACCTCGTTTGTAAGCACCGCTTGGCAATATCGAGATGTAGCAGACGCGGCGTATTCGATCTATAAAGTACAGTAGCCTCATGTTTCTTAATGCTCGTGTCCGCTGTTCATTCAATACCTTAATACATTGCTTACCTGGAGTCATCAGTCTCTGAATTAAAAACGGTCTTAATTGAGTCATAGTCTTTTATTAACAATGCGTGTCACCTTCGGGAGGCATCTTCAGAATATGTATGTTTTTATTAAGTCATGCAATCTCTGTCTTCCTCCTGCTTTTGCTCTCCACAGCTCCCTCTAGTACCCTGGAAGTCATGCCCTGATGTCTTAATATATGCTCTATCATCCTATCCCCCTTTCCTTATATTTCTTTTCTCTCCGATTCTGCGCAGAACCTCCTCATTCATTACCTTATCAGTCCACCTAATTTTCAACATTAGTCTGTAGCACCACATCTCAAATGCTTTCGACTCTCCGTTTTCCCACAGTCCATCATTATCTATAGGGATAGAAAAATAATAAAAAATTAGGACATGGTCTTAGATTGCTCGAGTCTAAATGTGAATCAGGAATTTTTATTGATCTTGAAATTTCCTTTTACAACATATTTAAAAACCACAACACGGCTCTGTGCTGGACTGAAACGCGAGTCATATCAGATGAACCCGCAGAATCCTAGTGAAAGCAACTAATATGACATCAGGTTACCATTCAGGAGAATTACATGATATCCTGAATGGAATGCACAGTTTAATGAGTACAGAGTATGGACTGAGAGTAAATCGAAGAAAGACGAAAGTACTGCGAAGTAGCAGAAATGAGAACAGCCAGAAACTTAACACCCGAATTGATGGTCGCGAAGTAGATGAAGTTACGGAATTCTGCTACCTAGGCAGCAAAATAACCAATGGTGGACGGAGCAAGGAGGACAAGAGAGCCAGATTAACACTGGCAAAAAGGGCATTCCTGGCCAAGAGAAGTCTACTAGTATTAAACATATGAAGAAATTCCTGAGAAAGTACGTTAGGATCACAGTATTGTATGGTAGTGAAACATGGAGTGTGGGAAAACCGGAACAGAAGTGAATCTAAGCGTTTGAGATGTGGTGATACAGACGAATTTTGAAAATTAGTTGGACTGCTACGGTAAGAAATGAGGAGGTTCTGCACAGAATGGGAGAGGAAAGGAATATGTGGGAAACACTGACAGGAAGAAGGGACAGGATGATAGGACATAGGTTAAGACACCAGGGACTGATTTCCAGTGTACTAGAGGGAGCTGTACTAGAGGAAGCTGTAGAGGGCAAAAACTGAAGAGGAAGACAGAGATTGGAACACATCTAGCAAATAATTGAGGACATAGATTGCAATTGCTACTCTCGGATGAAGAGATTGACACAGCAGAGGAATAGTCGTACCAGCAGGCCAGAATGGTGCAAAGAGAGGATCACATTCACTGGTAAGTGTACTCATTGAAACATAATACCTGGAGTTGCCGCAGGCTGGGAATGAAATGAGGCTTGTATATAATGTCTGCAGAGGATGCACATAGGTGGCGCTCAAAGCAGTTATGTGTCAGTCATCATATTTAATGCTTAGAAAACAAATCTCAATATGATTTATTCACTATAAGGAAATCAAGAAGTTACAGCTAATCAGAGCATATCTGATTTGACACGTGCTTCAGTCTACCACAGAGTCGTTTTACGGTTTTTGATATATTGTAAAAGGGAAAAAGTGTGTGCTGGTTAATTTGATTCGATGCGTACTGCAGTCTAGCACAGAGTCGTTTTACGGTTTTTCAATGCGTTGTTAAAGACAAATTTTAAGTTTAGTACCAACTCCTTATCCACATTTAGGATCATGCTACCTAGGACCATACCCTAAATTTTGTTTATTTTCTCATCACTATACATAACCTGAAGATGCCCCACAAAGGAGAAACGCTTTGTAAACAAAAGCATTATTTGCAACCAAGACTGCTTTCAATTGGATCAAATGGCTCTGAGCACTATGGGACTCAACTGCTGGGGTCATTAGTCCCCTAGAACTTAGAACTAGTTAAACCTAACTAACCTAAGGATATCACAAACATCCATGCCCGAGGCAGGATTCGAACCTGCGACCGTAGCGGTCTTGCGGTTCCAGACTGCAGCGCCTTTAACCGCACGGCCACTTCGGCCGGCTTGCTTTTAATTCAAATATTCTACTTATGGTTTCTGTACCAGAGCACCTGATGGAGTGGAAAATAGTTCATCACCCTTTCTCTGGAGCTGTTCCAAGATATGTATATCTGGTGTTCCGCATGTTTTCCAAGTTCTTACATTTTGCACGTTTCGGTATACTATGGATGTAAAAATTGTCCTACATCGGCACCTGTCCTTCGTTAACAGAGCACGAATTGATGTATACCGTCATCTCTCGTAATAAACTGTAGTGTAACAATTCCATTGTTAAGGCGACTATACGGGCACTTGCCGGAAGGCAATCTATCAGAAAAAAGTTCTTGCAGACAGTATCTCTGTAACTTTAAGAGCAGAAACAAATACTTCCTGAGACTGTTCTCGTGAATGGATGGCAGGCTATCTTTCTGCTGAAGTTCATTTGTCATTTCTTGGCCTCAGCTTTCCTCTGAACTTAGTGCTCTGTATGTGATACCATAAGATATTCAACTTACAATTGCTTTTTGCATCACCCAAAGAGGAAAGACGTGCCCCTTACTTTTTTGTTTAAATTTTTTTAATCACTGAAATAATATTTACTAAACAATCTTGTGAAACTGATGGTGTACTTCCGAGCAAGATTTCCAGAAGGCTTTCGACACCGTTCCTCACAAGCTTCTTGTAACGAAACTGCGTGCCTACGGAATATCGCCTCAATTGTGCGACTGGATTCGTGATTTCCTGTCAGAAAGGTCACAGTTCGTAGTAACAGACGGAAAGTGATTGAGTAAAACAGAAGTAATATCCTGCGTTCCCCAATTAAGTTTTATAGGTACTCTATTTATCCTCATCTATATTAACGACATAGGACATATGAGTAGGCTTCTCAGATTGTTTACTGATAATGCTGTCGGGAACTGATGACCTCAGATGTTAAGTCCCATAGTGCTCAGAGCCATTTGAACCATTTTTGATAATGCTGTCATTTACGTTGGCGTTTTTCGTTGCGACGGGATCTTCTCATGAAATTCAATCACCAGTTTTCTCCTCCGATTGCGAAAACATTCTGTTGGCACCCACCTACATAGGGAAAAATGATCATCACGATCAAATAAGAGAAATCGGGGCTCGAAGAGAAAAATTTAAGTGCTCGTTTTTCCCGCTCGCCTTTCGAGAGTGGAACGGTAGAGAGATAGTTCGAAGGTGGTTGATTGAACCCTCTGCCAGGCACTTTACTGTGAATAGCAGAGCAATCACGTGGATGTAGATTTTCCGTTCTTAATGTATCAAGAATACATCCATAGCCTATTCTTATTTCATACGGACCAGTGAACTGACTCCAAAATGGCTCTAAGCATTATGGGACTTAACATCTGAGGTCATCAGTCCCCTAGACTACTTAAACGTAACTAACCTAAGGACATCACACACATCATGCACAAGGCAGGATTCGGACCTGCTACCGTAGCATCAGCGCGGTTCTAGACTGAAGCACCTAGAACCGCTCGGCCACAGCGGCCGCCGAACTGACTCCATAAATTTAGTTGTTTCATCAGTGGTTACAGTAACGTCCTAGTCTTCCTGTGTGTGTTTCTCGAAGTTTTCGTTTTAGTAATCTGTTGTAGCTAAGACATACACAGTCCACTCCCAATAAGGTGACCACAGCCTGTGTTCGACCTCAGCGTGCAACAACAACTCACAGAAGGCAGGTGGCAGCGTTACCAGCGGAAGGAGTATAAAGCGTGTCACGGGGAAGCGGCAGACACTGCGGTCGTTGTCGTAATGCGGGAACGGAGCGCTTTATCTGACGTCTAAAGGCGCACGATCACTGGGTTTCGGATCAAGGGTGGAAGCATTTCCAAAACGGCTAAGTTTGTAAAATGTTGCGTGTCACCATGGTGAAAGTATACAGGGTGGTCCATTGATCATGACCAGGCCAAATATCTCTCGAAATAAGCGCCAAAAGAAAAAACTACAAAGAACGAAACTTGTCTAGCTTGAAGGGGGAAAACAGATGGCGGTATTGTTGGCTCGCTAGATGGCGCTGCCATAGGTCAAACGGATATAAACTGCGTTTTTTTAAAGTAGGAACCCCCATTTTTTATTACATATTCGTGTAGTACGTCAAGAAACATGAATGTTTTAGTTGGACTACTTTTTCGCTTTGTAATAGATGGCGCTGTAATAGTCACAAACATATGGCTCACAATTTTAGACAAACAGTTGGTAACAGGTAGGTTTTTTAAATTAAAATACAGAACGTAGGTACGTTTAACCATTTTACTGCGGTTCTTCCAATGTGATACATGTACCTTTGTGAACTTATCGTTCCTGAGAACGCATGCTGTTACAGCGTGATTACCTGTAAATACCACATTAATGCAATAAATGCTCAAAATGATGGCCGTTAACCTAAATGCATTTGGCAATACGTGTAACGACATTCCTCTCAACAGCGAGTAGTTTGCCTTCCCTAATGTTCGCACATGCATTGACAATGCGCTGACGCATGTTGGCAGGCGTTGTCGATGGATCACGATAGCAAATATCCTTCAACTTTCCCCACAGAAAGAAATCCGGGGACGTCAGATCAGGTGAACGTGCGGGCCATGGTATGGTGCTTCGACGACCAATCCACCTGTCATGAAATATGCTATTCAATACCGCTTCAACCGCACGTGAGCTGTGTGTCGGACATCATGTTGGAAGTACATCGCCATTCTGTCATGCACTGAATCATCTTGTAGTAACATCGGTAGAACATTACGTAGGAAATCAGCATACATTGCACCATTTAGATTTCCATTGATGAAATGGGGGCCAATTTTCCTTCCTCCCATAATGCCGCATCATACATTCACCCGCCAAGGTCGCTGATGTTCCACTTGTCGCAGCCAACGTGGATTTCCCATTGCCCAATAGTGTATATTATGCCGGTTTACGTTACCGCTGTTGGTGAATAACGCTTCGTCGCTAAATAGAACGCGAGCAAAAAATCTGTCATCGTCCCATAATTTCTCTTGTGCCCAGTGGCAGAACTGTACACGACGTTCAAAGTACAAGACGTTACAAATTTTGAAGTGATTGTTAATAACGGTTGTATATAACTTGCTCAAAATGTGTGAAAATAGTCCTACATTGGGTTCTAAGTGGCAGGTGTCGAAATTTTAAGCATTAATAAATAAAAATGTAAATAAACATAAATCATGTGAATCTCCGATCCTGAGTCGCAGCGTGTAGTGAATTTTTATTATTATTATTATTTAGTAAATGGAATGGGTCGTTTCCTCTTCCGTTTGGAAGAATACCCCATCCCCTACACAGGTCGCGGAGAGAACCTGTACTGGCATCTGCGGGAGGAAAATGGAAATGAATGTCTAGTACGAACGCGCTGTTTTGACGCTATTGCCGGAGGACGGTTGTTATGAGAGCAAAGTGAAATAAATTTGCATCCAGGCAAAGAAAGAGAAAGAGCGCCGTCGTTGGTTTTTCTCTTTGTTTGTCACGTCGTCTAGAAACAAGCAAAATTTCCATTTTCTAGCTGTAGGTTCTCGACTATAGAGATGCGGTGACAATAAAGTCCCGTTTGCAGAATACTACGGTGCTGGTGACGGGCAGAATACATCCTGCACATTCTGCGCGCGGAAGACCACAGCGTCAGAAATACGCGCCACATCTCAGCGCTTCCGTCTGCAATCTGACCGCAGGACGCTGCGAGGGCCCAGAAACGAAATCGGATTTTGAGGACGCGGGCAGAAATTAAAAATGGAAGGCTGGCATGTGTCGCTCGAAGGGAGTAGAATTGTGTCGAGCGGACGTCTGCGGCCGGATTACACACACACACACACACACACACACACACACACTTGCTGCAGCGAGGTTGCTGCCGCTTATTGCCACTTCGGCTCGGCAACCCCGCCCACATTCCCCAGAGTTCGGCGCTCGCTTTACTTGAACTGTCGGCAAATGTCACTAGCATGCGCGCCCAACTACACACTCTCTGAAATTTTCAGACAACATCCTTGGTTTGGTAGAAGCCTGTTTCACCGTGATCCTTCTCCCCACCTCTGCTCACGTTATCAAAAAGCAAGAACTGCGTTAATAAGGTCGAGATTGACTGCTTTACATTTGTTGATTAAAAGTACTGCAACGAAAAAAAATTTAAATAATTGTATGCCTCTGAAATTTAACATCAGATAGCTAGCAGTGAAAGGGTTGCTGTAATCTGTTGAAGGGACGGTCCTTCACCAGTTACAGTCAGCCAATGCTTAGCATCGTTCGTATCCACTCACAAATGTAGTACACAATGGAAACTTGCAAAATAAATCACGTTAGGATTTCGCCAAGACCAAAATTTATAATATGTAGAACTCACCAAGCTTCACGCTTGTGACAATAAATCTCCTTCTATCCACATAATTAAAACTGTTCATACATTAATAACGTACTCGATATTCTGAGTTTTAAGGGAAGGCAGTACGCTAGTGAGCGACCAATATGCGGGACTACATGGCTTTAAACAACTGTTTCCTTGCTCAGAGTTTAAGGGGAGGTTTACTATCTTTTGGTTCAAAAAATCGATTTTTTTAAAATTGCAGTTTTGGATCCGTAGAAGTGTTTAGAATCCACTCCTGACACCGTTTTCCAGAATACGGAAAGGAAATGTTTTTTATTCGCGGTTGAACAAAAAAATGCACCTGCCCGAAATCGGCCTTTTTCACGCACCAGTTTTTTTTTTTTTCGGAAGACGAGTTATTGTAATGGTGCTTGGTAGGAAACACACAAAATTCAAATGAAAGTTTGAACGCGTGTGCTTGGAAGTTAGCTCCCAAGCATTTGCATTCTGGTGCGAAGACTGTGGCGATTGCTACATTCCTGGCAGTGAGCAGCTTCAACGAAGGGAATTCAGCAATTCTGAAGACCACGACAACGATGGACGTCACCCTGGGACTCTATTTGACGCAGTTCGCCAAGCATTCGGACGACCACCGGCCGTACGAGCGGCTCTGGAGCAGCGCAGGATGGCCCAGATCGAGCAGAACGCCCTCTATGAGGAAGAGAAAGGACTAGTTTACGGACCCGGAATAGCAGACTGAACGTAAGTTGCATAATATTGCATTCACATTTAGTCAAAACTTCAAACGCGTTTTTCTCGAAATGACTGGTTTTTTTTTTTTTTTTTTTTTTTTTTTTTTTTTTTTTTTTTTTTTTTATCACGCGGTATGGTAACTTCAAATCTACTGAACCGATTGGCAAGATTCTTTGTTTCCGACGAAACTAACTAAATTGTCTAGGAATTGTACCACTTTTATTCCTATCCATCAACTATAAATATTTTTACTTGGCCGACGAAGTCAAAAAATCGATGTAAAATCACTATTTTTTTTCAGATGGCCGCCATTTTGTTTCCTATGTTCCAAATAACTTACGCGAGGTACAACTCCTAAAGAATCTTATATACTTCGCTAACGTCAACTCAGTTTTGATTTCAGACGATACGGGTGACGTCTGACATACCGCGCGTGGAGGTCTACATCGAAATTTTGTTTCGTTCCGACGGCACTTCCACCTTTGTTCTTCGACAATTCAAGTTTGAGAGGAAATATCAATAAACATTTTGACCAAAGTTGACATTGATATCTATAACACATCCCGAGAAACAAATTGCCAAATAACATGCTTATTTCGGGCTAAGGGTAGTAAACCTCCCCTTAAAGCTTAAGTCGCAATGAGAAGGAAAAAAGGCATAAAATAACTAGCAATAGAACTCTACATAACTTTCAAACTCTTTAGGCTGCATCACATATCATATAACCTGTCACACAGTGATCAGCCAGAACATCATGATCATCGACCTGCTATCGATATAAACCCGTCCAATAGCAGCGTCACCTAACGAACGATGACTGCTAGTCATACACACGCACGCCGGCCTGTGTGGTCGAGCGGTTCTAGGCGCTTCAGTTTGGAACCGCGCGACCGCTACGGTCGCAGGTTCGAATCCTGCCTCGGGCATGGATGTGTGTGAAGTCCTTAGGTTACTTAGGTTTAAGTAGTTCTAAGTAACAGGAAGTCAGCACCGATGAAGGGCACCTTGTTCACGCGCCTCTCTCATGTGCTTACGAGGTAACGTCGCCCCAGGCGTCGCTTAGCGGGCAACACCCTGGAAAGTTCCATTGCCGCCCCCGCAGGTTTCTCGGTTCCGACCAATCAGGGCGGAGGAAGCTGCGTGGTGCGTCGAATATACCCGGCCGCCCGTCGCCGGGCTCGCTCTCTCTTGTCTTCTCGCTCACCCGCGAGTCGGATGCGCGCCCTGTACCATTGAACATCTCCCGCTTCTCCCGGTGCTGCGGCACTGTGGACAGTTTTGGCAGACAACAACTTTCGGTAGCTTCGCGAACAACTCTAAACTCTAGGTCACCCTCACCTCCCTAGGCCTATGTAGCCACTTTCAACATGCTGTAGCCAGTAAATGGCCATTCTCTAAGAATAACCCTACTCATTCCATAATGCCCACCGCCTGCCTATACGCCCGTCCTGTACAGTTCTACTGATCACTGTATATATTTTATAAGCGCAAGTTTAATAGAGGAAGCAGCAGGTTAAATGTTCGGACAATAGACCAAGTCTTACTAATGCACCATCCCGAATTCGCGCACCACACCTGTATCAGCTACAAGCTCCATCAGTACTGACCCCTATGCCTACTTAGTTGCGTCCTTAAAGACTGTAAATAAGCCGGAATACTTTGAATTCAGTAATTTCTCCTGGAGATTCGAATATTCTATCTATATCCTACCCTCGATTACCTGGCCAAAGGTTTCGTTGAGAATTGTTCTTTCGAACATCCACGGCGCCGGTCGCTAAACTAAGCTTCAGGGCAGATATACACCAACTATCGGCTGCAAATACTGTCGTGAAAAGTCGCGCCACTGTACCGCCGCCGGCCGGAATGGCCGAGCGGTTCTAGCCGCTACAGTCTGGAACCGCGCGACCGCTACGGTCGCAAGTTCGGATCCTGCCTCGGGCATGAATGTGTGTGATGTCCTTAGGTTAGTTAGGTTTAAGTAGTTGTAAGTTCTAAGGGACTGATGACCTCAAAAGTTAAGTCCCACAGTGCTCAGAGCCATTTCAACCATTTGTACCGCCCTTCTTCATGTACAGTACAGTAACACTGCGAGCTCACACGGTCAGTTCCCGCTGTCAGTTTGGCATCACACAGGTGTCTCCTGTTCGCGGTCTCACAACCGAATCCTCTCGCGGCCGCTCCGGCTCGTCTCCTCCGCGTCGGCAAACATGAGGCTCTACCACACGGAGCCAAACATCACTGTTGGCTGGCGCCGACGACAGTGCGTCACGAAGCTGCACACCCCCAATAAACTGCACTGTCTCAGTAGTCAGTAAACATTCCCAAATCCACTGTTCAACCACAATGTTGTATCATAAAAATGAGTGACCTTTACAAACATAATTAATTTCATTCCCGAAATTCTTATGTTGTATTACTTTTTTCTACAAATTGACGATTCAATAAATGAATGCCGACTCGAGAATTTTTTGTTTTTGTTCTGACGAAAATGCAATACATCGTAGTTTTCATGACATATTTTCCTTCATCAATATTTCATTCTGGTCAACATAAAATGCGGACAATCCTTTTCCTCAAACATTTATTAGTGAATCAACAAGATTGAAACTCTTTCCAGGTCATAACAGGGTTGGTACAGCAACCAGTTCATATGATGTGAAGAAAGAAACCGCCTTGATTGAAGTGTTCAGTTCTTTTATTATTTTCCAATGACGCATTTTAGCTTTATTTAGGCACCTTCGGACTCTCCTGCGCAAAAAGTACAAAATTTCATTGTAGTGATGTGACCCCCTTTAGTGAGATTGGATTACATACAAAATGTCCGCCCCCGGTAGCTGAGTGGTGAATGTCAATCCTGAGAGCTCGGGTTCGATTCCCGGCTGGGTCGGAGATTTTCTCCGCTCAGGGACTGGGTGTTGTCCTAATTATAATCATTTCATCTCCATCGACGCGCAAGTCGCCGAAGTGGCGTCAAATCGAAAGACTTGCACCTGGCGAACGGTCTACCCGACGGGAGGCCCTAGTCACACGACATTTATTTTATTTACCTACGAAATATTAAACAACTTGATATTTGGTAGCTACGGGTACGTGGGACACCGCGTATAAAATATCCCAACGGGTAAATTCCCCTTTCAAAGCTTTCAAAGCACTGCCCAGTCTCTTATAAAATAGAATAAAACAGGTGACCGAACAGCATTTTTTTTAAAAAAAAAGTTGACAACCCACTCTGGAAATAATAAGAAAGCCGCAAATTGCCTTATTTCGGCATGTGGCTCAGTCCAGTTAAAATCAAAATGAATCAGGTCTACAGTAAAGCTCTACATCATAAACATGCCGGATGTGTAGGGCATATTCTGGTTGGATACATCACACTGGATACGAAAACGTGCAAGGCCCCTAAGGTTAGTGCACACCGCTCTCTGCAGGTGGCGCCTGCGGGCTGTGAGCTACGATAGGGTTCAATTGGTAAATCTTCTCATAACAACAAACCATGACAGAACTATGAATCACTAATGTTCTATGAACTACTATTAAAATGCTTACATTAATAGTCAGAATAATCAGGGTGAATAAAAATTAAAAACTGAAGGATATAGGAAAATACATTTTTATGATGGAAAGCATAAAAGTACGTAGGGGAGCTCCGAACAGCAATTTTGAATGTCTCACGTAGTATTGTAGTCAACAACATTGTGCATTCCCGAATCTCCCGAAAACGAGAATCTACGCTCCTTTCGTCAAGAAACGACATCATGCTATGTTAGCTACCTGTCACGACTGACAAACAGTGTCAATGCTATGTCCGGATGTCATGAAAGTGCGGCATATAGGTCGGAAAATACATTTCAGTGGGATGCTGATAAATGCAAATACAAACATAAAATGTTATATTTAATGCTTTTATAGCTTTCACGAGGGGTATTCACCTGCTGGGTTATGTTATGCGAGGTACCCCACATATCCATCGCTACCACATATCAGTAAGTTAATATTTTCTCGGAAATACAATCTCACTGAATGTGGTCGCGCCACTATTATGAAATTCTGAATTTCTTCCGTAGGCCAATCCCAATATGCGTAAATAGATACTCTTCATTGGGAAATAATATAAAACACTGCATCCAAGACCGCTTGTTTCTTCATATAAAAGTATAAATACAGTTTATTTTTGAGAAACAAAGAGCACCAGCTGCGCGTAGTTCTAAATTTCATCTTCTTACGATCACTGGCCGCGGTGGCACACGTAACAGTGACCAGTTTACGAGCTGCTGTAGCGAACGAATTTCAGTCGGCAGCAGAACTAGCGCGTTCCTCACGAAAATAAACTAACTTCATATATATTTAATTAATAGTTGTAACAAAATTTCGCGTTATCTGTTATTACGTAAGTCGTAGGAGTACTACCGTCTGCAATTACTTGAATATACATATAGCAAATTGAAATTGTTGTTGCAGCAGGTTAAAACATTCTTCTGAGCTTTGCTAAACGTTTACCGCATATATAAACTTAGGTACAACGAATTCCTCACTTATCACGTCATGACAATCGCAACTGCAGTGTAATTTTTAACAGTATTTCTGTCCATCTATGTAAATATTAAAAATACGTATTTGTTTAACCATACCCATTTCATGTAACTGGTTTGGAACATCGTCGTTTGTTGCGTTCTCGTTCGTTTTCTTATTACATGCGAATATGTCGTCCGGGAGCTCATTTCCTGGTATTCGTGCCCTTGGCACTGATCTTTTCGGATTAATTTCACTTCCACTAGCGGACTCTCTCCAGTACTTGAGTTAACACTGATAATTATTGAACTACCTTTACACGCTAATAAATTGTGTTTTTCTGCAATCATTCCGCAAATTTCGTTCACTGATTTTGCCAACTATCTAGGTCGTTCGGGAGAGTAATGGCAGCACCGTCCATAAGCAGCATGCTTGACTGTGGAAGCACATCATTACCACTTAATTGTTGTAATATTTCGCAAAGGTCCCTGAAGCATTTCTGGAGACAAGCTAAATTTTAGATCCTACCGAGAATTACATTTAGTTTTGATAACCGATTGTTACCTAGCCGTGTTTTGTTTCCTGATACCGTCACCGGAGCATGCGCACAATGGTATGTGGTTGTTGTATGACAAACGCTATTGATTTCATCCTCGCCCCAAAACAGTGGTTCAGCCAAGCATGTGTGCCGGGCATGGAGATGAAAAATAATTTTCACTGTTAAACCACTTACACTGCTATTATATACACGTATACTAGGTGCGGTATTCTTTAGGAAATTGATATTTTCAGACCGTGGTGATGTGTAAAATACAAATAGATCCTTTGAAACAAGAAAACGGCAACCACCTGCTGTTAATAAGAATCCGCTTTATTAACAGTGGCTGGTTGTGTTTTCTTGTTGCGAAGAATCAAGTTGCATTAAGCATTTATTTATGACCAAGATGACCATAAAATATTGCTTTATTTTCCGGTCGACAGACTCTTCAAAATAATATTCCGCGATCGCCCGCTTTCTGCTAATACATTTGCAAGTAAATCAATAAACAACAAAAAAACAGCCGTGTGTTTTTGATTTCGAGAAGACCCTAGAACGGTGGCTTCCAACCTTTTGGAGACCATTACCCCAGTGTTTAAACAGATGTTAGCTGTTACCCACCCCTCTCCGCTCCGTTCCCCACAATCTTCAACTTTTTTTAAATTTTTTTTTAGGATGCTGAAGAAATTCTCAGCACATCACTTACATACAACTCTTTCTCAGGCAATATATTTAAGTATCCACATTGGGGGTAGACACTTGCTACAAAACATGTTTCCCCTGCACCAGTCCTCCCCCTACCAACACTTGTTTCACTTGCACCCTGCACCTTCATCTAAAATCAACCAGTTAAAATGTGTGCACTGCACCTACTGTTTGTAAATAACTTGACTGCTGGTTTCGTTAATTCTGAAATGGCAGAAATTGGGAAACTTCAGGTTGCCCAGAATTTGTCTAGCCCATGGCACTAATAGTATGCTTCATATAATGAAGTGTAGCCACTACAGCAATGCTGTACCCATTACTAAATTTCTGTTGTGTTGTGCTGTGCTGTCAGTTACAAATTTCAAATAACTTCCGGGAATTCAATTGGGTAACACTTTCGCTGATGAATGTATCAGAATGAAAAGCGTCACATACATTCAGTATATGGGTAAGTTTGTATTTCAATTTAAATCAATTCTTTAGAGTGTGTCTATTAGGAAAACCAAACCATGACATTTTCTTCCCTTGCCAGCCTACGTAGATGAGCGATTTGCAAGCAAGATATGTCTCAGAATCATTTGTGGATCTTTAATCGAGCGAGAATGAGTGAATCTCGTACGATAGCAGATCAGTGAGCTGTGGCGCTCCACTCCCTACATCGCTCGCTGGCTGGTTCGCGCGATCTTTGCATGCAGAATTTGCTGGATGGTAGCACGAAGAAGGTCCGAGAGAGGGAGCAAGTAGTACGTCGGCCACGAGTGAGGCCGTGGAATATAGAGGGGGTTTCCGTAAGACTATGAAAATATTTAACAGGACTTAGACCATGCTCCACTGAACAATTTGAGGTAGGGAACCTGGGATCGGAGAAGACAGCTTAAGGAGATAACAGGAATAAAATCACATTAGTGTGTACTTTTTTTATTTACCTTAGTTACTCTTCACACGGACCTAGTCGCGTAATCCCCACCGCACACCCTTTTTACTTTATATGCAGTTTACATGACATAATATTTTAATTAATTTGATATTGCTTATTGTTGCGAGCACCACAGATAAAATACGATTTTCACTATTAGTTTCTGCAGTTGAAAATATTTTAACTTTATGCACTTTCACCTGTTATGTGGGGATTCGCACAACACTGAAAGATTTCCTGCTGTGGACGTACGATCTTTAATATACAAACTATTTTTATGTAATACTGATCTGGCTTGTTAGATATGGAACATGGTATCATTACTATAACTAATTATGGAAAAAAATGCCCTTCGCTTCTTTCATCTCTTGAACGCACTGAAAATTACTCCTATTACCTGTACGAAAATTACAGTATTTTATGTACACTAAACGTAGAAGCCGCAGTGGATTTTGTTTTTTTTAAATATATGAAGACTATTAACTGCCATGACTAACATGAGAGCATGAAACTAAAAAAAAAATTATATTTATGTCATCAGCCAGAATAGGTTTTGCACAGCAGTTCTGATCATACACAAGTAAAATTTTATCACTCATGAATTACTTACGTAACTGAAAACATAATAGCAGCTGCCCATGTCCACCTGAAAATGACATAATAGAATCCACAATTTCCCTCTGAAGTCTCCAGGAAGCTAAAAGAGATAATTTTAATGTACCGTCACCCCGCTGTACTGCGGGAAAACTGCTTTCATTCAATTTAATTTGAATTTGCCGCGGCAGCGGTTTCCACGATCGCCGTACGGCTCTGTCATGAAAAATTCCTGATATGCTGAAAACAGCTAAGAATGTGAAATGAAATCTTGGGCAAGCTAGCAATAAATTATTACAAGTGATAATTTTAACAATTTCTATATTCAAAAAATCAACATAAATTGGAAGCACACACCTTTTGCAAATATTAACCTCCAATGGCGTCTTTCTCGATCAAAGGACAAACGAAGGCTATCTAAGCATTATGGCTACGAAGACAGAGAGAGTAATGTTTCACCCTCCACTATTTATAGGCAATTTAATAAGCATCTTTGTAATTATTTTTCATTATCTGCTTTAATACATGCATTGGTCGAGCACAGACGTTATTTGTGAAACATAGATACGTAAATATTGCACAAACATAAAAATGAAAAATTGTTATTTCCTTTTATACATAATCTACAACCATTCATACACTAAAGAAGTAATAATAATAATAATAATACAGATAAATGTTTATTTTCATTATTTTTTATATATTATAACGATTTTGTAAATGTCTTGCCAGAAGACGTCACAACCTCAAGTACAGACGGCCAGCTAGAAGATATGTCCCAGTGAGATTGTCGCCTACAGTGCTGGCTCAGATATTCACGGCAAAATGTACTTGATGGTGTGACTCTGCTACAGCGTAAGGGTTTTTCTCATCCCGCACGTGGCTGTTCCTGCTGTTCGAAACATCATCACGGTCAAATGAGGCCTCGTCAGTAAACAGCACGATTCGGAGGACGGTCGTTGGAGCAACCACTGACACAATGCGACGCTTGGTGCAGTCAACCACAAGCACTGCACTAACTCGTGGGTGACATGGATGTAATTGTTGTTCGTGGAGTACTCACCACACGGTAGTACTCGCAGAGCCTATTTCAAGTGCAATACAACGAGAATTTATAGAGGGGTCAGCAGCAACAAGTTGCAGCACCTCCTCTTCAAAATCTGGAGTGAGAATGGCCCTCACATTGCCAGGCCCCTTGTTTCTTCTTTCCAGTGCACCAGTCTCCCGCATTTGTCCATCGACAAAAATAGACACTCGTCGTGACGGATGATGACTGTAAGAAAACCTTCCCTATTCACCCTTTCACCAACGTGAGCATTGCGAGTAGTTCCCCATACACATGGTGTATGTCAGTGAGTTGTGCGAAACTGTACCGGTACTGTTCCATCGTATTGTACTGTACGTCTCTGAATAGCACTCTGTTGTTGATTCATAGCACGTTGCGTTATGGGACAATGTAAATACTATACAACAGAGCCGTCTTATGGAAACGTGAAGTACACAAATTCTTTCATAAATTTAGGCAGATAGGCTATGTAGAACAGCGGCCCGATGCTATATTTAATACGAACAGTCAAGATCGCAATGATATTTGTTTATTTACCTGTTTCGGATTATGTAAAAGCCATCTTCAGAATCTGTGGTCGCCTATGGCATCTCGGTTGTCTCGTGCCCCAGCCATAGGGGGCCACAAATTCTGAAGATGGCTTTTACATAAGCCGAAACCGGTAAATAAATATCATTGCGATCTTGACTGTTGATTTTAACTTAAACAAAGTCTGCATTATGGCTTCCTAGTGATCAGGCTGGCCCTCTTTCTTTCCTTGCACGGAATAATGAATGTACATGTAAATACACAGCATAGTAAATAAGCCGGCAAACAGTAATGCAAGACAAAGTAGTAGACAAGTTTACTTCCGTACGTCCTTAACCTGGCTTCTCCGACACCAGGTTCAAAAAATTGGTTCAAATGGCTCTGAGCACTATGGGGCTTAACACCTGAGGTCATCAGTCCCCTAGAACTTAGAATTACTTAAACCTAACTAACCTAAGGACATCACACACATCCATGCCCGAGGCAGGATTCGAACCTGCGACCGTAGCAGTCGCGCGGTTCCGGACTGAAGCGCCTAGAACCGCTCGGCCACCACTGCCGGCGACCCCAGGTACCTTACCTCAAATTTTTCTGTGAAGTATTCTCTGTGTCCTGTTACATTTTTGCACATTCTTACGGACACACCCTATAGAGGGAGATCTTTGCTGTAAAAAGGAGGGGCAGTTAAGAACTTAGAGTGGATTCAGCGAGGGACGTGTGCAGAGCCGGGGAGGGGAGCAGTAGCTTTCGGTGGAGTTGCTGCCCTGGTGCTGGCGTCTGTCGTGTTTCGACGCCGACGTCTCCGTACGGATGAGCGACAACCTTTATGTGTTGATTCCCGTCCAGGACTTCCGGTAACCCATGTGGCCAATTCCTTTTTCTGTCCGGTGAGCCATTTCGTCTGATAAGTGGATGCGCTGCTTTGAAGTTCCACTGGAGCTCATGGACAAGAACTGGTCTACATCTACATATATACTCCGCTAGCCACCAAGCTGTGTGTGGCGGAGGGCACAATTCGCGCCAAAATCATATCCCCCTCCCCCCTCTCTGTTCACCCGCGGACCGCGCTAGAGAAAAACGACTATCTGAATGCCTCAATCCTCTTATTTCCATTATCTTTGAATAGTGATCACTGCTCAGTTTGAAAGTTTCTGGTAATAATATATGCTCTACATCCTCGGTGAACATCGGATTTCGGAATTTAGTGAGCAGCCCCTTCTGTTTAGCGCACCGTCTATCTGCAAGTTTGTCCCACTTCAAACTTTCTATGAGATTTGTAACGCTCTTGCGATGGCTAAATGTACCAGTCACGAATCTTGTCGCACTTCTTTGGACCTTCTCAATCTCTTGAATCAGACCCAACTGGTAAGGGGCCCATACAGACGAATAATACTCTACGACTGGACGAACTAACGTATTGTAAGCTATTTCCTTTATTGACGGACGGCATCGCTTCAGGATTCAACCAATAAACCCCAATCTAGAGTTCGCCTTACCCGTTACTTGTGTAATCTGTTCATACCATTGAGATCATTTGTAATAGTCACACCCAGATACTTGACGGACGTTACCGCTTCCAAAGACTGGGCAGGGCATTTATTTTGTACTCGTACATTAATGAGGATTTTCGCCTTGTTTTACGCAGTAGGTTACACTTACTAATATTGAGGGATAACTGCCAGTCATTACACCACGCATTTATTTTCTGCAAATCCTCACTGATTTGAAACTTCCTGGCAGATTAAAACTGTGTGCTGGACCGAGCCTCGAACTCGGGACCTTTGTCTTTAGCGGGCAATTGTTCTACCATCTGAGCTACCCAAGCACGACTCACGCCCGTCCTCGCAGCTTTACTTCTGCCAGTACATCGTCTCCTCATTCCTTCACTGATTTGTTCACAACTTTCGTGTGATGCTACTTTCCTGTAGACTACACCATCATCGGTAACCAGTCTCAGGCCGCTGTCAATACCATCAACCAGATCGTTTATGTAAATCGTAAAAAGCAGAGGACCTATTATGCTGCCCTGGGGCACTCCTGAATCTACGCTTGTTTCTATTGAAGTCACCCCGTCCAGGACGACACACTGCTCCCTGTCTGTTAGAAAACTTTCTATCCAACGGCATATGTCATCGGATAGACCGTAAGCGCGCACTTTTTGTAGCAAGCGACAGTGCGGAACTGAGTCGAACGCCTTTCGAAAGTCGAGAAATATGGCATCAACCTGGGAGCCGGTATCTAGAGCCTGTTGTATATCATGCACATAGAGGGCCAGCTGTGTCTCGCATGACCGCTGTTTCCTAAAACCGTGCTGGTTTCTGCAGATGAGCTTCTCACAGTCTAGATAGGTCATCATGCCTGAACACAAAATATGTTCCATGATTCTACAACAAATCGATGTCAGTGAAATTGGCCGGTAATTACGTGCATCAGATTTTCTACCCGTTTTATAGACTGCTATGACCTGGGCCTTCTGCCAGTCCTGTGGAAGTTTCCGCTGTTCCAATGATCTCTGATAGATGATGGATAAGAATGGTGCTATATTTGTAACACAGTCAACATAAAATCTTACGGGGATACCGTCTGGGCCAGATGCCTTCCTGGTGTCTAAGTATCTTAACTGTTTTATAATCCCAGATACACTAAACACTATATCAGCCATCCTTTCGTTCGTTCGATATTTGAAAGGGGGAATGGTGCTGCAGTCCTCTACCGGAAACGAGTTTTGAAGCTAGGTTTCGAATTTCGGCCTTCTGTTTATCATCATCAGTTACATTACCCGCACTGTCAGCAGGAGAAGGTATTGAATTATTGTAGCGTTCATAGATTTTACGTACGACCAAAATTTTTTGGGGTTATTTTTACAATCTGCAGATAAAATATTACTTTCAAATTCGTTAAAACAATTTCTCATTGTCCTTCTGACAGCTGCTTTCATTTCGCATAATTTCTGTTTGTCAGCGGGGCAGTGACTACGTTTAAAACGACTGTGCAAAATTCTCTGCTTTCCCAGATTTGTGTTTAGCATTTGATGATGCCACTGTGGCTCCAGTACAATAGGACATGTTTTTTATATAAAACGAGTCTGAAGATGGTCATTATAGACGCAAAACGGTAGTTTGATGACGAGAAATTTATGACCATAGACATAAAGTAAAAGAAATTTATTCTGTATTCCGGTCACTGTTCAGTTCGCGACCATGCCCCACTTGTGAAAGAATTCTACCGTTTGTTGTGTAAGAAGCCACCACATTAGACAGGTAATGTTCCGAAGCAGTATATTTTGTAATAGTGAAAATATTATATAGTCCTGGTTTTTAGACATTTCGTGTGCCCTCTTAACCTAATATTCTACCTCGCGTTTGATGGCCGTTATTGACTTTCCGGGAATAATACTAACTGTCTGACTAGCGGTTGAGTTGCCAGTTTCTTGTAGCTTAATTTCAAAGCTATTTCTAATGTGTATAGATATTGTGCAGATCAATGTAGGGATTTCATTCTCACTTTCCTTAAGAAGAATTGGCTTGATACGTATTTGTAATTGTTCGATCTTGTGTTTAATAATTTGTTAATTTAGCATCTTATTCTGATATGGTTCAGTCAATCCACGGACCCGTGTCGTCTCCCAAGTTAACAAGCGAGAGCTTAGGCCAGGTTTCCGCTGCCCTGATCGGCCACTGGTCTGGCGCCGCTTTCTTTTAGCGACCGACCGAGATGCCGGTGTTAGAAAAGGCTGAGCCACCTCATGTCCGTTTGCTGACGGTTTGAGCCCGGAGCTGTAAAACAGTAATAACTTAATTGTATGTATCTTACTTTCTTAAACACGCCTGGTTTTATTCTGATGGCTGACAACATTTAAGTTCAGTGTTTACTTCTCACTGACGTATTGATATGTAATTAATCGTCCGCAGCTCGTGGTCGTGCGGTAGCATTCTCGCTTCCCACGCCCGGGTTCCCGGGTTCGATTTCCGGCGAGGTCAGGGATTTTCTCTGCCGTGTGATGACCGGGTGTTGTGTGATGTCCTTAGGTTAGTTAGGTTTAAGTAGTTCTAAGTTCTAGGGGACTGATGACCATAGATGTTAAGTCCCATAGTGCTCAGAGCCATTTGAACCATTTTTGTAATTAATCATTTGTTGAACGCTGTGGCGCGTTTTAACTCTAAATATCTTATAACCTGAACTGCACACAGTTAAAGATTTACTGAGCGCGGTGTAGCATGTTTCTTGATTCTAGTTGTTAAGTGGAATGTAGGAATGTAGTTCGGTAGGAGCAAGGCGAGCGTTTTTCTAAAGTTACTGACATTATTTAAATTATTTTGGAAAGATAAATTATTGTTGAGAGATAGTTCAGTACCCGCCAGGTGCGTGTTTTTCGAAAATTGCAAATTTAGTTTAAATTTTTGTTGAAATATAAATTGTTATTGACAGATAGTTTAGTAAGGGCTAGTCGCATATTTTCTTAAATCTAAAATTTATTGAAATTCTTCCGAACGTCTGCTTTAATGAGCGTTGTGGCGTAATTTTCTTATGTACTAATTGTTCACTGCCTAATTATCGTTACATTCGAGTGTTTCATACACGAAGAAATCTGCTTGATTGTGTCCATGCACTCGGTGATTAAACTTGCACAAATAAATTTTCATAATGCAAACCGTGAATAATGTTGCTGGGCTAACTCTCCCACTTGACACCTTGTGTGCTGACACTTGTGACCTATCTCCAGGAATGTCATTTCAGTGTGGAATAAGTGGTCAGTAGTGCACGTCTTACAGCCAGCTGATCTGCGGTCAAGGTTCTGTTTTGTTTTGATATTGAGTGACGGCATATGCGCACGGTATCGTCACGCACACAGCTACGGTCTTACATTTTTCAGCTTAATGGCTGCACGCAATTTGACGAGAGATTAGCACCGTGAGATACAGGAATTGGTCGTCTCTGGCAAGAAAGACTGAAATTAACTCAGTCATACGCGACTTCTTACCGCACAGGTTGTATGAAGGGCATGTGACTGTAAATAGCCGCGACAAGCTACTAAGGTTTTCTGTTTTTCTTATCAACCTTTGTTAAAGTAAGGTGAAAAAAAAGGGGAAGAAAGAAAGTTTAGCAGCCTGTGGTGATTACTTACATCGAAGCACGGTTACAATTAAATCCCGAAAAAAAAACTGCACTACGGTACTGGGAGATGTGGAATGATAAAAGATTCAAAGCTAAATTTTCCCATTTCAGGTTTATTCTTTCATTTCTCTAGCATGTAATAGTCTCACACTCCAGATTTTGACATTGCAGCTGTGTCTTTAACACCAGTTTAGCCGATGACAAGAAATATAAATTTCGCTGTTACATTGGATTTACTGATATCAAGTTTTTGTCTTATCGAAACTAATCTTGGTCGCTTAGTTCTGTTGTAAGGGTTCAAACCGTTATCAATCGTCGATTTTATTACTGTTATCTGCACTAGCTTCAACGAAGTCTCAAACAATTACTACAATATGAGTCTCTTTAATAACTCATGGTACTTCACTCTTCGCGTTACAAATCCCGTCAGCAGATTTTCACTAAAATGCAAATCTGCACATCTTAATTCCCATTGTAACAAAATAAAAGTGGCGCACGCCGACCGTTCAGGGCGAACACACATCACTGATTCCTCTATTTCAGAGCAAGCGGGCGTATCTCCAAAACGTGCTTTCATTCTATGAAATCCGTACAGTACTTCCGTAAAACGAATACGGGTGCTCGACCACCGCAGTACCAGGTGAACACACGTTCAGCAGACGTGCTACACCAGCCGGCGGAAGTGGCCGTGCGGTTAAAGGCGCTGCCGTCTGGAACCGCAAGACCGCTACGGTCGCAGGTTCGAATCCTGCCTCGGGCATGGATGTTTGTGATGTCCTTAGGTTAGTTAGGTTTAACTAGTACTAGGTTCTAGGGGACTAATGACCTCAGCAGTTGAGTCCCATAGTGCTCAGAGCCATTTGAACCGTACTACACTGACCTAAAGAAGACACTGGCAACTCAGTAAACCAGCCACAAGTCAGCTATCAATCTGAGTAACGTAGATAATATTTAACACTTTGTAACGCAAGTTATGGCGCGAAAGTTTCGGTATACAGCCGATACCGCCATTCGATGGGGAACGAATTGGTTCAAATGGCTCTGAGCACTATGGGACTTAACATCTATGGTCATCAGTCCCCTATAACTTAGAACTACTTAAACCTAACTAACCTAAGGACATCACACACATCCATGCCCGAGGCAGGATTCGAACCTGCGACCGTAGCGGTCACGCGGTTCCAGACTGAAGCGCCTAGAACCGCACGGCCACACCGGCCGGCAATCTGCAGATGTACAAAAAAGAAAGTAAGGAGTACATTATTGGACACTTTTGTAATTTATTGGAGTATTTTTTCTCGGAATAGTAAATTTCAGTTGACACTAATCAAGTGTTTCCATATCTATGTGTTAAGACTTGAAACATGTATGTTGTGTGGCGGCGATGGCGAGGCATTGCAGAGTCTCTGACCAGAGAGCTATTTGTCATTCCTAGTCTGCGCTTGACCGCGCGAGAGTTCAGTTCAGTTGCGGTCTAGTTGCGAGAGTGTGCAGTTTTGTGTGAGGAGTCGGCGGGCGTTGACATGGCACTCTGGTCAAGATTCAGGACGAGGTAAAGAAGCAGCATTGCGCTCAGCTAATAATGTATTGTAATTGTAACTAATTTGTTCAAGAATCGCCCCAATAATAATTTTGTTTTCAAACCAGTCACTTTAACAAAGAATCTTTTTTTTGAAAGAATATTTGCCTTCCATTTCCTTAAAGAAAAGTTTCCCTTAAATTCAAAATTTTTGCAATGAATTTCCTCCAAGCTATGGCGAAAAATAAGAGCAGATGCAGTTTTACTCAGGTAAGAATTTCAGTTTAATTATGGAACAGGGCCTAAGATCGACATTTCGGTCTATTTGCGTTTTCATTGCCACTGAGATTTTATCATCACTGAATTGACTTTCATTTTTTGTGAGGAACTTATACTTGGGTCAGATAGCTAGTTTTCATTTAATTGCCATTGTCAATAAATCACTTTTATTTTGCGGGGAGGTTACACTCAGCTCTATGCCTATTCTCATTTAAAATATTATTAATAAAAATTTCTCTGGGGAGGTTACAGACTATCTTACTCTATGGTTTATTTTTGTCTTTCAACTGATTTAAAATTTTTCTACTATGTCTTTCTCTCGACAGTAACGCAAATGACTAGTGTAAAGTGTACGATAAAAAGATAATGTGTTAGTCTGAAATGAATAGCTCTCTCTTGTTTTTTCCATTTCTAGTTTACTGCTCTCCATGTATTTAACACATCGAAGTGGACCTCATTCAAAGAATGGGAGTGATTCTAGTTTGTGAGCTAACATTAATGATTGGACATCATTCTTTGATTTCCTAAACTCAGGTATTATACCAGCACAACCGGAATATAGCGAACGACGGCTGAGTACATTTCTAAATATAGAAGAACATAATAGCTTGGAAATATAGTGCTGAACAAACACCTCTGTGTACCTTTTTCGCATTCTCAGCAGTGCGTTAGCGGTTTTTAATTGTCAGGTTACCTTCCATTCATAAGGCTGTAGCACGCAGCGACTGTTATATTGACTCGTAAATAATAGATTTCAGCTAGTATTAAGTGAACTGTGTCCGCAGCTCGTGGTCGTGCGGTAGCGTTCTCGCTTCCCACGCCCGGGTTCCCGGGTTCGATTCCCGGCGGGGTCAGGGATTTTCTCTGCCTCGTGATGACTGGGTGTTGTGTGATGTCCTTAGGTTAGTTAGGTTTAAGTAGTTCTAAGTTCTAGGGGACTGATAACCATAGATGTTAAGTCCCATAGTGCTCAGAGCCATTTGAACCATTTAACTGAACTGTTGATGAAGCCCGACCAACAGACATTACATGCATTGATCAAAAATGATGGTGCATTGAGAATGGCTAGTTTCTAGCTGAAATCTAGATCTGCCAATAAAATTTGAAGAGGACGTCTGATAGCAGAAATCTATTATTTACTAGGTTTTTAATTGGTTAATTTCGTCCAGGCGTGATACTCGCACAACCGTAAGATAGCGTGCATCGGCCGTGTGCATCTCTAAGTAGAGAAAAACATTATAGCCTGGTAATACAGTGTTGAACAAACATCCTACGCAGCGTTTACCATTGTCAGCTCTGTTCGTAGTTATGATGTGGACGTACTGCCATCCCGCGGGCCCATGTCAATTACGGTGTTTCCGCGTGAGGCGCACATACTGTTGACGCATTGTGTTAACTGCGTGCTGGATGCACGTCGAGTGTTTATTCAGCCACTTCCCGCAGTGTGATATGTTTCGCCCGAACTAGTAACTTCCGTACACAGGGGGCCCAGAATTACTCTGCTTAATTAACGCAGTTTGTCAAGACTGGGGAATGAGTCAACAGAGTTTCAATTACGTTCGGCGCCCCCGGGAAATCTTTCGACTTTGTCCCTCCCACCAAACCGCTGGGTTCCCATATACATCGAAATTAATCTCTGACTTAATTAAAATTGAATAGTAGGAAGTAAGCTGTAACTTGACGGAATCACCTTGTTTGCTCAATTATAATTTCCTGCTTCTAAACAACTTCCAAGTGATTGAAACCTCGATTCTAAATACGTTTTTGTTACCGACTGTACCTTTTAATTGCAGATCGCATTGATTTGCTTGCCTCAGACCCCGAACAGTTTCAGCGCAGGAGAAGAAGAAAACCAAAGCGTTTGAGATGTGGATTGATAAGATAAAGAGTAAGAAAATTCTCCATAGGTTCTGCAAAGAAAGCAACAAATTGAAAGCACAGACAATGCGATAAGACAACATGTGTTTGAACATAGTGGAAGAAATTCCATGTTACTAAAGGCAGAACTAGAGTGTAGAAACTGAAAGGAAGGACAGAGATTGGAATACATAAAATAAATAATTTGAGGACGTATGGTACAAGCGTTTCTGTGAGATGATGTAGAAGTCTGCAGAGACCGGTATCCAGTGCTGGAGGTGTCCGATGATGACGATGAAGATTATGATGAAGGCATGATGATGATGATTATCATCAAGATAAATGACTTGTCGATGTTGATAGTGACAAATATGACGAGGAAAACGAAAATGAATAGTGACATTCTTGATCATAGAGACAATAAAACGGTACTTCCTAGCTGAGTGATCCGTGGTTAATTCAAAAAACTCACATCGGTGAAGAACATAGTTTCATATCCCAAACCAGCACTCTTGATCTAGATAATTCTTTGGATCCCTAAATCACTCAACCAGACTGCCACGTTGGTTCTTCTGGAAATACGCCACCGATCACTTGTCCCATGTTTATCAAACCGTGGCATATTCTAAATCTCGAATGACATCGTATTTTACATAGTATTAAAGCCCTACGTTTGGTTCACTCCTTTTTGAAGAGGAAACCCCTGTATTTACATGTACTTAAGGTTCCTTGGAACCATGAGAGCCAAAGCTACTTGATTATGGAACGATTCTGTACATACTTTACAGATTGCTGATTACAAAATTTATAAACGGAAGAAATAAGAGAATTAACAAAACATTAAAAATATTGTGACAGAGAATAAATAATATCTAACAGATAAAAGTTCTCAACAGCAATGAGCTCCTGTACAAAATTAAAAGAGAGTGCCACAAGAAAAACTGTCTACATAGATTTGAATACTCTCTGTTTACAACTCCTTTTCTTTCTAGTTCTTCCTGAATGTTTAAGTTGTGATACTAACCTGTTACAAAAGCCTGAAACGTATACCTCTTCTTCCAGCGTCATTAAATGTTTAATTTTTTCCTCATATTTTTAATGACCTTTAGGTTTAGCGAACAATATGAAGTTGAGAAAATAGAAGTAGTAGTCATTCTAACTCATCATCATACTTTCAGTAAGTGAAAACTTGCAACCTGTAACCGAAGTTATAAATTGTTACATTTTATTTTCACATAGTACAACTTTCTTCGTGTGATACACTTTGAAACAAGGATCTTTGCACTTGTCTGTTTTGCACTCGCTGCAGTTGTATACAGTGTCCCATAACATTTAGAAAATGTTTCAACGCACGTTTTACGAAATCAAAACGAAAAATACCCACATGAAGTTTGAGGCAATTTAGTTGCGCAAAGTCAAGATTATCATCTGAATCGTCGATATCGTCGTCCTCACTGACATTGTTGTCAGAATGTTGCTCAAATTCACATAAAAGTTGATCGTCCGTAAGAAAACGTGAAGCGCTGTCTTTCGTTTCTTTATGTAGTGAACGAACAGCTGCCGCCCTCCAGTAGATTGACTTCACACAACGAACTTCTGTTTTAGAAACTGCAAATCGCTTGCAACACAAGACCGATCGAACCCGTCAGTATATGTTATTTCATATTAAAAGCTGGAGAATTCGTACCCCATCAAATGACGGTATCGGCTGTTTACCGAAATTTTCACGCCATAACTTGCGTTACAAAGGGTTAGATATTATCTTCATAACTGAGATTGATAACTAACTTGTCGCTGGTTTACTGAATTGCCAGAGTCTTCTCTAGGTCAATGTAGCACGTCTGCTGAATGTGTGTTCACTGTGTACTGCGGTGGTCGAGCACCCGCATTCGTTTCACGGAAGTACTTTGCGGATTTCGCGGAATGACAGCGCGTTTGGAGATACACCCGCTTGCTCTGAAATAGAGGAATCAGAGATGTGTGTTCGCCCTTCACGGTCGGCGTTCGGCACTTTTGTTTTCTTATAACGGGGATTAAAATGTGCAGATTTGCATTTTAGTGAAAATCTGATGACGGGATTTGTAACGCAAAGAGTGAACTACCATGAATTATTAAAAAGACTCATATTGTAGTAATTATTTGAGACTTCGTTGAAGCTCGCGCAGATAACAGTAATAAAATTGACGATTAGTAACGGTTTGAACCCTTACAACAACACTATGCGACCGAGATCAGTTTCGATAAGACAAAAAACTTGATCAGTAAATCCAATGTAACATATAGATTTATATTTCTTGTTATGGGCTAAACTGGTGTTAAAGGCACAGCTGCAATATCTAAATCTAGGCTGTGTGACTACTACATGGTAGAGAAATGAAATTTGTGTTTGAAGAATAAACCTGAAATGGTAATATTTAGCTTTCAGTCTTTTGTCATTCCACATCTCCTAGTACAGTAGTGCAGTATTTTTTTCCGGGGTTTAATTGTAACCTCGCTGCGATGTAAGTAATCACTACAGGCTGCTAAAGTTTTTATTGTTTTGCAGCTAATTTCAACCAAGGTTGACAGTAAAAACAGAAAACCTTAGTAGCTTGTCGCGGCTATTTACAACCACCTGTCCTTCATACAAGCTGTGCCGTACGATTTCAAGAAGTAATTGTATTTGCCTAGGGTATGCGTAACGTTGTTAGGGTAAATAGTGGGAGGCAGCTTACTATTTGCACAAAATATCACAACGTAAATAGAAGATGTACGCCACGTGAGCATTAGAAAAGCATAGCTAGGAATTTGTGTTCTCACCCTTTTTTCTTGGCCTTTACTATGTATCTTCACGAGGTTCACAATGTTAGGGGTATACGGTGGCCAGTTGTCGTTTCTGTCACTATCTTTCCTTCTCCCATCCCTCCCAGGAGAGAATTTGGTTACCCCACCGGTTTCCGCCTAGTATTGTCCATGTGGAAGTGTGGAAACGTTTTCGAAATGCTTGCGGATCATATAGTCCAGCTCAGACAGGATACTGGTATCATTACGGTATCCACCTAGACCGATGTAGGAAACCACTTAAAAACCACGCCCTGCCTGGCCAGCACACCAGTCCTCGTCACTGCAGGGATTCAACCTGGGCCGGCATGGCTTCCTGAACACCGCAAGCGGTGTTATAAGGCGCGTGACTTCCAGGCGGCACTAGTAGTTTATCTATACGATTAATAATCCTTCTTCCAGACCAGAAACTCCTAAGGCCAATTTTTAAGTCGTACAGTCTTTCATTCATTCATTCATTTCGTATAGGCCATCTTTGGACCACGTTATTTCAATTGTATTGCTTTACGTGTTTTGATGTTTGCCCAGTGCTCCCACATTCGTTGTCGGCGTTGCCTCTTCCTCTCCTGGGTACAAGCCTTTCCTGTTTTTAGTTTTGGCGTTTCTTGGAAACCCTGCCACGCCATAAGTTTCTCCTTGAGTGGGGCACGCCCCAAGATGTCATCATGGGTGATCCCGACTTCTTTAAGGTCTTTCTCCACCTCTGTGAAACAGGCCCATTTTGTTTTCTTCTCCTGAAAGTAGGTTATCATACGATTGGTGAGTCTTTCAGGGTTCATTCGGGTCATATGTCCACAAAACATAATCCTTGTTTTCCGGATGCTATCCATTATCTTCTCTATGTGGGAATACAGTTCATAATTATGACATCTTCTATATTCCCCATTCTGTTTGATGTGACCTAAGATCTTTCTCCAAATCTTCCTTTCCTAGGCCTCCAGTTTTTCGATTAGGGCTTTTTTGTTCATTACTAGGCATTCAAAAGCATAGAAGACCTCCGAACGTATAACACTGCAGTAATGCCTAAACTTTGCAAAGAACTATACTGATCTTTTGTTGTAGATGTTTTGATTAAATTAAATGCCATTTCCATTT
The DNA here is from genome assembly GCF_021461385.2 of Schistocerca piceifrons. NCBI lineage: Eukaryota > Metazoa > Arthropoda > Insecta > Orthoptera > Acrididae > Schistocerca > Schistocerca piceifrons. The sequence goes on along the minus strand of NC_060143.1, from coordinate 486,339,929 downwards.
TGTTCATGCGTGATATGAACTATTATTTCTCTGATAAGGTGGCTCTTTTCCATTCTCCGAGATATTTAATCTTTCAACTCGCTTAATTTTGCCTTGATCCACTGCAAGCTCCCTTGGTGGTGAATTTATGTTCGTTATAATCTCGGTTTTCTCCAATGAAATTTGGATGCTAGTCTTAACCTCTGCTTAAGACAGTATTACTACTCAGCGCACATATTGGTTGAAAGCACCGATGATGGCTGTTAATCAGTTGAAATCGATTTGCAAAAGTGAATAAATAAAACATCATTTTGCGACTGGTTACTGCATATTTGGTAATTTTATTTCAGAACAATTCTCACCCTCTTACTACATCTGCATCGACGCAGCCATTGCTTTTTCTCTCTTCTCCGCTGTAAATCATCGTGTTCCCTGCCATTTTCCACGTGCCCTCCATTCCTTCTTAGCATCTGTTAATAGAGAGATCTGAACTGTTGTGTTATATATAGTTCTCTATCTTTGGTATCAATTTATCCTACAGTACTCGTCACTAAAAAGTTTCTGCTTTCAAAATTTTTCGTTTACTTTTCCATATTAGCTATTTTGACCATCTTCATACCTACCTAGTTGAATTAGCAATCCATCATATTAACATGGAACTGCACGTCAGAACACTGCAACCACAAACGTATAAGCGTGTAAAGGATAAATTCTGAAACTCAACACAGTTTTGGTATACCTCACGATGTTTATACACGCAATAGTGAGATATTTTTCTTTTATACTGCGTCTCTTGTCCTTTACATGCTTGAGTCATCCTCTTTTCTTCATTTCAGGGTATATTTGTTAGACCATCTTCACCACAAGGCCGTGGCTCTCTCCTTGATTCACGCCATTGTGCCGAAGGTTTCCTTCTCCACCGAGCTGCCGTTGAAGTCTCCACCATAACTCCAGTATGGAGAGCCAGGTGGTCAAAGGTTATTTAAAGAGCCTCTGCCGTTCTCTCTCCTTGTGTGTGTATGGCAATCTATCTTACCAAGGGACAGAGAAATAAGATTCTGGAGTCTGGAATGAGATTTACAAAATTAGATGATACAAAAGAAGAAACTATTAGGGAAAAAATACTGAACCAATGAACAACACAACTACTGAATTGAATAGAAGCTCCACGTGGAAAGAACGTCAGAGCGTCAATTGCCATGAAGAATGTGCAGGATGCAAGAAAAGGCTTAGACGACACGAAGACAGAAGGCGTGAATAAAACTGAGGCACGAAAAACACTAGGCGTCTCGACAAATCCCTGAATTTGAATATTAACAATTTTTAGCTACTGTGACCGCTAGCGGTACATATACTGGGTGATCAAAAAGTCTATATAAATTTGAAAACTCAGTAAATCACAGAATAATGTAGACAGAGAGGTAGAAATTGACACACATGTTTGGAATGACATGGGGTTTTATTAGAACCAAGAAATACGAAAGTTCACAAAATTTCCGACAGATGGCGCTTCATCTGATCAAAATAGCAATAATTAGCATGACAAAGTAAGACAAAGCAAAGATGATGTTCTTTACAGGAAATGCTCATTTTGTCCACCATCATTCCTCAACAATAGCTGTAGTCGAGGAATAATGTCGGGAACAGCATTGTAAAGCATGTCCAGAGTTATGGTGAGGCATTGGCGTCGGATATTGTCTTTCAGCATCCCTAGAGATGTCGGTCGATCACGCATGATACACTTGCGATTTCAGGTAACCCCAAAGCCAATAATCGCACGGACTGAGGTCTGGGGACCTGGGAGGCGAAGCATGAGGAAAGTGGCGGCTGAGCACACGATCATCACCAAACGACACCCGCAACAGATCTTTCACGTGTCTAGCAATTTTTTTTTGTTCTAATAAAACCCCATGTCATTCCAAGCATGTGTGTCAATTTTTACCCCTCTATCTATATTATTCCGTGGTTTATTAAGTTTTCAAGTTTATACTGACTTTTTGACCACCCGCTACTTTGCGACGCATTTAATTGTATTTTAGTGCGACGTACAGCCTTGAAATTTGACTGCAAGCGTCCTCTCCAATGGTGCAAAAGCGTGCCGCACTATGACGTCACCCACTTGTTCGGCGACTCTTCAAACCATCAAGGTGTACACACATGCGACGAAAAAGCCATAACTCAGAAGGTCGCTTGAGATATAAGACTGGTTAGTGATATATTGACACCAAATTTCGCCAGAATACTGCCCAAAGTCTCTGTGGATGTGTTACACTATGAGAAGGCCGTCACAGCCCCTCTTAGACACATTTCATCCCTTCTTAACGCCTGTGTGGTGGAGGTCAAAGCAGCGACACCCAGCCTTGGAATCACGCCGTTTTCTTATGAATGGCTGAGGAAAACATTTCAGAAACACCGCCGCTCAGAAATGATACTAAAAGATCACAGAGGTGGCGTCAATGCAACCACCCCTTCCTTGGGACCTCGATTCCTCCACAAGTCACGGCCCCTGCAGGCAGGCTACACTGTTGCTCTAGCCCCTCCTAGGACAAGCAAAATTGGAGGGGTATCAGGGGTTTCCATAAATCTAGGCGCCCAAGACTTGGCGTGGGTTTTCTCTCTACAGGTGCATATTTCAAAGTGCTTATCACAGGTGCGTGTGAAAGTATTCAACCAAAATTGTTTTCTTTTCAATTAGTGAAAGTATCAATGATAGGATTGTTCCAAATTAATTATTCAACAAACCTGCATCTGACTGTGTCTGCGAACTTTTTTCTTGCACTCCTCCATTTTGCCAGTAGTGAAACATGTATTTTACTCAGCAGTCAAGTTTAAGAGGATAATGCCGTCTGTGCAATGGCATTAAGATGGTAGTGAAAAATTAAATTTCGGCCCTGACGTTTACTTAATGAAATTATATCTTGTCTTGAATAATGCCAGTGGTGCAATGGCATAAAATTTGTTATTTGAAATAACTTTGCTCTGATAACTTTAGTTATACCAAAATCGATTTCAAACCATGAACTGCACATACATATTGCATAGAGGCCTCATTTTCTTTGCGTTCTTTCATTGGTGGGTGACTTTACTTTACTACTCATTTTCATATTCGATACAAGCAAAGGATGTGGATTATGATTCAGGCTGTCAGATTTAAACACAATGTTGATCTCAATAAATATATTGTTAAAATTTTAAGTCATACACGAACCCTAACTGTTACACAAACCCTAATATTTCCAACATTTTTGTAGCACGAATCACTCTTACAAAAAATTTTACAAAACGCTTACTGTGCCAAACCTTGGACATACAGATCCTAACTCTGAACGTTACCCAACAAAAACCATTTTTGAAATCATTATATATCTTCTCTAATTTTCGTGCTAAACTTTGCTCAGTGTAACTGCGCAGCTGACACCTCACGTCTGTTTCCTCCGGGCACCTACCTGCGACTCCTGAGTTTTTTACTGCGCGCGCCCGGCTCTCTTAACCATCATAGATCCTCCTACTCAAACATATTATAGTCATTCCACCTTGCGGTTGGCAACTGCCAACTTTATTTTCTGGACCTACCCTGATCAGACCTTAGCACGTACCTTTCACGTGGATCACTTCAAGAATGTTGCCGAACTGTACAATCTTAGAAGAACCGTCTTGTTCACGCATGTCTCCCCAGTGATCATGCCACAGGAGATCGAAAATCGGGAGGGCTGAAAAAGCATAAACATCCTTTGTTGCTTCAGATAAAATTCAGATCTCTTTGAATGGTTCTGAACAGTCCCTGTTGGTTCCAATCTACAGAACAAAGCAAAAGCTGCGCGGGGTAAGCACGCGGTCTGGGGGTCTGTAGGTTCGAGTTCTCCCTCGGGCATGGGTGTGTGTGCTGTCGTTAGCGTAAGTTAGTTTAAGTAGTGTAGAAGCTTAGGAACCGATGATCTCAGCATTTTGGCCCCATAGGATCTTACCACAAATTTCCAGATCTTTCCAGAGCAAAAACTGCAACCCCACTGTGCCCCAAATGAGTACGAACACACTCTATGGGGTAGCCGGCCGACGGTGAGAAGAACTGAGACGTCCGAAGTGTGTAAGGTTTAAAGAACGTCGTCCTGATGTTAATCACAATGTAAATTGCCGTTTAGCGAAATCTGGGAATCTACTCGGTAAGGGATGGAGTGATTTCATTAACGACCTATAATCTACCCCAAACTATCGCCGAGGTCTTTTCGTGTCGATTCGGAAAGGCGATGTGTCTGGAATGTTTTCCTCGGCCTCCCATGATAAAACCGCTTGATTTCAACGGTGAGTGTCGCCGTTCTGACCCCCATCGGAGAGGCGTCAAAAGAAGGGGATAAATGACGCTAAGAGGGGGTGTGTGGTGACCTTCCCACCAAGCGACACTTCCACTTGGGCGTTGGGCAGAAAATTGGTGAAATTTGGTGCCAATGCGATATCACTAGTCCACCTTACACCTCGCACGAACTTCTGAGCTGTGTTCCTTTTTTAGCATGTGTCGCTACCTTGCTGTTTCAAGCGTCACCGACCCCAAGGCTGACATAGCAGGGGAAAAAAACAGAAACAATCAATGCCTTCTTTGTATGATAGCAATGGAGATACTATCGAAGACAGTGCTGCCAAAGCAGAGTTACTAAACACAGCCTTCCGAAATGCCTACACAAAAGAAGACGAAGTAAATATTTCAGAATTCGAATCGAGAACAGCTGCCAACATGAGTAACGTAGAAGTAAATATCGTCGGAGTAGTGAAGCACTCAAATCACTTAATGAAAGCAAGTCTTCCGATCCAGACTCTATACCAGTTAGGTTTCTTTCGGAGTATGCTGACGCATTAGCTCTATACTTAATAATCGTATACAGCTGTTCGCTCGACGAAAGATCAGTACCCAAAGACTGGAAAGCTTACAGGTCACACGAATATTCTAGATAGGTAGTAGGAGTAATTCAATAAACTACAGGCCCATATCGTTAACGTCGATATGCAGCAGGATTTTTGAACATATATTGTGTTCGAACATTATGAATTACCTCGAAGGAAACGACCTATCGCCCCACAGTCACCATGGGTTTAGAAAACATCGTTCCTGTGAAACACAACTTGCTCTTTATTCACATGAAGTGCTGAGTGCCATTGACAAGGGATTTCAGATCGATTCCGTATTCCTGGATTTCCGGAAGGCTTTTGACGCTGTACCACACAAGCGACTCGTAGTGAAATTGCGTGTTATGGAATATCGTCTCAGTTATGTGACTGGATTTGCGATTTTCTGTCAGAGAGGTCACAGTTCGTAGTAACTGACGGAAAGTCATCGAGTAAAACAGAAGTGATTTCAGGTGTTCCCCAAGGTAGTGTTATAGGCCCTTTAGTGTTCCTTATCTATATAAGTGATTTGGGAGACAATCTGAGCACCCGTCTTCGGTTGTTTGCAGATGACGCTGTCGTTTATCGACTAATAAAGACATCAGAAGACTAAAACATACTGCAAGACGATTTAGAAAAGATATCTGAATGGTACGAGAAGTGGCAGTCGACCCTAAATAACGAAAAGTGTGAGGTCACCCACATGAGTGCTGAAAGGAACTCCTTAAACTTCGGTTGATCGATAAATCAGTCTAACCTAAAAGCCGTAAATTCAACTAAATACCTAGGTATTACAATTACGAACAACTTAAATTGGAAATAACACATAGAAAATGCTGTGGGGAAGGCTAACCAAAGGCTGCGTTTTACTGACAGGGCACTTAGAAAATGTAACAGACCCACTAAGGAGACTGCCTACACTATGCTTGTCCGTCACCTTTTGGAATACTGCCGCGCGGTGTGGGATCCTTACCAGGTAGGACTGAAGGAGTACATCGAAATAGTTCAAAGAAAGACACCACGTTTTGTATTATCACGAAATATGGGAGAAAGTGTCACAGAAATGATGTAGGATTTGGGCGATTTCGTTGCGACGGAATCTTCTCACGAAATTCCAATCACCAACTTTCTCCTCTTAATGCGAAAATATTTTGTTGACATCGACCTACATAGGGAGAAACGATCACCGCAATAAAATAAGGGAAATCAGAGGTCGTACGGAAAGATATAGGTGTTCATTCTTTTCGCGCGCTATACGAGATTGGAATAATAGAGAATTGGAAGGTGGTTCGATGAACCCTCTGCCAGGCACTTAAATTTGATTTGCAGAGTATCCATGTAGATGCAGATGTAGTTGCTTTGCATCAATATAGAGGGAGGTTTCAGGCACCCCTCAGGCAAATTTCAAACTTCAGCGACGGAATGGGACACAATTACGAGGACTCGAAACAGCGAACCTGTAATTGTGTTGTGCAATTTATTTTCTGGCCCGGTTTTGCTTTGTCCGCCATGTATAACCTTTATGGGAACTCAGTCACGGAAAGCCAATCGGTCAGTGTGACTTATTACACTTACGGCTATGTAATCATTTGATGTTGACGTTACCACGCTGCCTGTCTAACGCCTCAACCTGTTTGCTGTAGCCCCAGCATCACAGAGGGGCAGCCCGGACGTGCGTGAACTTTAATCAGCACACGCACACGGCGGGCGGCGCCCTGCATAGTCTCTCTCTGTGGTCACGGCCTGCCGGCAGCTGGTGATGGGGCACGCACGGTAATTACGGGAGGCCAGCCAGGTAGCCGCGATAACACGCTCTTCTCAGCTCCGTTAATCTGCTCGTTAGCCGCCCTGTCACGCCACGGCAAGGTGTCGCCTCTGAAGCTACAGCCTCTGCCTGGATAAATTCAGTTTAGGAAAGGCTTACCGTGCCGCAGTTAAGCTGGACTAGCATGGGCACAGAATTTAAACTGCCTACAACTTTACAGACAGCTGTGCCTTGGTCGTTGGAGGGGGAGGGGGAACAAACCTAGGGACACTTATCTGTGTACCACCCGAAGTACTTTCTACAAAATTTTGTACTTGCACCACTTGCTATTTGGAAAACATACAATATGTGATCAAAAGTCTCCGGACACACCCAAAAACATGCGTTCTTCATATTAGGTGCATTGTGATGCCATCTACTGCCAGGTACCACATATCAGCGACCTCATTAGTCATTAGACATCGTGAGAGAGCTGAATGGGGCGCCACGCGGAATTCACGAACTTTGAACGTGGTCAGGTGATTAGGTGTCACACGTCTGTACGCGAGATTTCCACACTCCTAAACATCCCTAGGTCCACTGATTCCGATGCGATAGTGAAGTGGAAACGTGAAGGGACACGTACAGCACAAAAATGTACAGGCCGACCTCGTCTGTTGAGTGACAGAGACCGCTGACAGTTGAAGACAGTCGTAATGTGTAATAGGCAGACATCTATCCAGACACATAGGAATTAAAAACTGCATCAAGATCCAATGCGAGTACAATGACAGGCGAGAGGTGAGAAAATTAGGATTTCATGATCGAGCAGGTGCTCATAAGCCACACATCACTCCGGTAAATGCCGAACGACGCCTCGCTAGGTGTAAGGACCGTAGACATTGGACGATTGAGCAGTGGAAAAACGTTGTGTGGAGTAACGAATCACCGTACATAATGTGATGATCCGATAGTATTGTGTGGGCATGGCGAGTGCCCGTTGAACGTCATCTGCCAGCGTGTGTAGTGCCAACAGTAAAATTCTGGGGCGGTGGTGTTATGGTGCTGTCGTTTTTTTCATGGGGGGGCTTGCACACCTTGTTGTTTTGTGTGGCACTATCACAGCACAGGCCTTCATTGATGTTTTAAGCACCTTCTTGCTTCCCACTGTTGAAGAGCAATTCGGAGGTGCCGATTGGATCTTTCAACACGATCGAGCATCTTTTCATAATGCACGGCCTGTGGCGGAGTGGTTACACGACAATAACATCCCTATAATGGACTGGCCTGCACAGCGTCCTGATCTGAAGTCCGATAGATCACCTTTGGGATGTTTTGGAACGCCGACTTCGGGCAAGGCCTCACCTACCGATATCGATACCTCTCCTCAGTGCAGCACTCCATGAAGAATCGGCTGCCATTCCCCAACAAACTTCTAGCGCCGACTGAACTTTTGCCTGCGAGAGTGGAAGCTGTCATCAAGGCTAAGGGTGTGCCAAGACCATATTGAATTCCAGCATTACCGATGGAGGGCGCCACGAACGTGTAAGTCATTTTCAACCAGGTGTCCGGATACTTTTCATCACATAGAGTACGTACAGCTGAAACTGCGGCTGAAAAGTGGTTTTATATATATGGTGCTCAGTTTAACTGAAGACATTGAATATCTCGGGGACTACACATCCGATCAAAAAATGTTGTAATTCCAATTCATTTGTCTCGGAGAGGGATTGCCAACGATACCACACACGACCTGTCGGGCAACGCCGTGCGGGAATGGCGGGTGGTAACCTAGAAATTTTCAGTGGGAACCCCCGTTTCTTATTTGTGGACTACGATTCTGCGACAAAATCTACATACGTTTTGCCTGAAACATTTTCTTCGTATCGCTACAGATGGGGCTGTCATCAGAGGAATAGTAGTGGGTACGTAACTATGGATGAAGGGCAACAGACAGATGCCACATTTCTAGATTTCCGGAAAGCATTTGACACCGTGCCCCACTGTAGGCTGTAAACGATGGTACGAGCATACAGAATAAGTTCACATATATGTGAGTGGCTGAAAAACTTCTTAAGTAATAGGTCCCAGTATTTTGTTCACTACAGCGAGTGTTCATGAGAGAGAGGGCTAACGTCACGAGTGTCTCAGGGAACTGTTGTTCTCTGCGTACATAAATGATTTGGCGGACAGGGTGGACAGCAATTTGCGGTTGTTTGCTGATAATGCTGTGGTGCACGATAAGGTGTCGAACTTGAGTCGCTGTGGGAAGATACAAGGTGACTTAGACCAAATTTATAGTTGGTGTGATTAATGGCAGCTAGCTTTGAATATGTAAAAGGTAAGTTAATGCGGATAAGTGGGAAGAACAAACCTCTAATGTTCACGTACAGTATTAGTAGTGTCTTGCTCACACAGTCAAGTCGTTTAAATATCTGGGAGTAACGTTGCAAAGCGATATGAAATGGAACGGGCATGTGTGAACTGTGATACGGATGGGGGGAAGGTCGACTTCGGGTTATTGGGTGTATTTTAGGAAAGTGTGATTCATCTGTACAGGAGGCCGCATATATACCATATAAAGTCTGATTGAAGGAAGTCATCGAAGCAATTCAGAGGCGGGCTGCAAGATTTGGTACCTTTAGGTTCGAACAACACTCAAATGGGAATCCCTGCAGGAAACGCGACGTTCTTTCCGAGAAACACCATTGAGAATACCGACGTTTGAGGCTCACTGCCGAATGATTCTACTGCCGCCAACGTTCACTGCGCGTAAGGTTCACGAAGATATGATACTAGAAATTAGGGCTCATACGGAGGCATACGGACAGTTGTTTCTCCATCGCTCTTTTTGCGAGTGGGACGGGAAAGGAAACTAGTAGTTGTGGTACAGTGTACCCTACGCTACGCACTGTAGGGTGCTGGCGGCGTATCCGTGTAGATGTAGATATAGATGTATGCCGGGTGGTCCACTCATCGTGACCGGAAAAAATATCTCACGAAATAAGCGTCAAACGGAAAAACTACAAAGACGAAACTTGTCTAGCTTGAAAGGGGAAACCAGATGGCGTTATGACGCTATGGCCCGCTAGATAGCGCTGCCATAGATAAAACGGATATCAACTCCGTTTTTTTTAAATAGAAACCCCCATTTTTATTATATATTCATGTAGTACGTAAAGAAATATGAGTTTTAGTTGGACCACTTTTTCCCCTTTGTAATAGATGGCGCTGTAATTCTCACAAACATATGGCTCACAGTTTTAGACGAACAGTTGGTAACAGGTAGGCTTTTTAAATTAAAATACAGAACGTAGGTACCTTTGAACATTTTATTACGGTTGTTGCAAGGTGATACATGTACCTTTGTGAACTTATCATTTCTGAGAACGCATGCTGTTACAACGTGATTACCTGTAAGTACGACAATAATGCAATAAATGCACAAAATGATGTCCGTCAACCTCAATGCATTTGGCAATACGTGTAACGACATTCCTCTCAACAGCGAGTAGTTCGCCTTCCGTAATGTTCGCACATGCATTGAAAAGGTGCTGACGCATGTTGTCAGGCGTTGTCGGTGGACTACGATAGCAAATATCCTTCACCTTTCCCCACAAAAAGAAATTCGGGGACGTCAGATCTGGTGAACGTGCGGGCCATGGTATGGTGCTTCGACGACCAATCCACCTGTCATGAAATATGCCATTCAATACCGCCTCAACCGCACGCGAGCTATGTGCCGGACATCCATCATGTTGGAAGGACATCGCCATTCTGTCATGCAGTGAAACATCTTGTAGTAATATCGGTAGAACATTACGTAGGAAATCAGCATACACTGCACCATTTAGATTGTCATCGATAAAATGGGGGCCAATTATCCTTCCTCTCATAATGCCGCACCATACATTAACCCGCCGAGGTCGCTGATGATCCACTTGTCGCATTCATCATGGATTTTCCGTTGCGCAATAGTGCATATTATGCCACTTTACGTTACCGCTGTTGGTGAATGACGATTCTTCGCTAAATAGAACGCGTGCAAAAAATCTGTCATCGTCCCGTAATTTCTCTTGTGTCCAGTGGCAAAACTGTACACGACGTTCAAAGTCGTCACCATGCAATTTCTGGTGCATAGAAATATGGTACGGGTGCAATCTATGTTGATGTAGCATTCTCAACACCGATGTTTTTGAGATTCCCGATTCTCGCGCAATTTGTCTGCTACTGATGTGCGGATTAGCCGCAACAGCAGCTAAAAGTCCTACTTCGGCATCATCATTTGTTGCAGGTCGTGGATAACGTTTCACATGTGGCTAAACACTTCATGTTTCCTTAAGTAACGTAACTATCTGGCGAATGGCCCAGACACTTGGTCCAGGATACCGAGCAGTATACATAGCACACGCCCGTTGGGCATTTTGATCACAATAGTCATACATCAACACGATATCGACCTTTTCCGCAATTGGTAAACGGTTCATTTTAACACCGGTAATGTATCACGAAGCAAATACCGTCCGCACTGGCGGAATGTTACGTGATACTACGTACTTATACGTTTGTGACTATTACAGCGCCATCTATCACAAAGCGAAAAAAGTGGTCCAACTAAAACATTCATATTTCTTTACGTACTACACGAACATGAAATAAAAATTGGCGGTTCCCATTTTAAAAAAAACGCAGTTGATATCCGTTTGACCTATGGCAGCGCTATCTAGCGGGCCAACCATAGCGCCATGTGGTTTCCCCCTTCAAGCTAGACGAGTTTCGCTCTTTGTAGTTTTTTCGTTTGATGCTTATTTCGTGAGATATTTGGCCCGGTCACTATCAATGGACCACCTTGTATATTGTAATTTACGAAATGCTACTCAATGGCTCCTGAATGTCAATCGCATGTGGGACTACACCTCCATGCAGCAAGGGTAGGACGGGCCAGTACTAACTAACCTCTAATTGGAAACCACATTCGCAACGTTGTATTTCTCAGTCGTATATAACAGGGGACTATTCGACGCGCCACCGTGGCCGTGTAGCGAACTACGATTAGAGGCAGTACACTCAGCGATTGGAGCTCAGTCCGCAGCTCGTGGTCGTGCGGAAGCGTTCTCGCTTCCCGCTCCCGGGTTCCCGGGTTCGATTCCCGGCGGGGTCAGGGATTTTCTCTGCCTCGTGACGACTGGGTGTTGTGTGATGTCCTTAGGTTAGTTAGGTTTAAGTAGTTCTAGGGGACTGATGACCACAGGTGTCAAGTCCCATAGTGCTCAGAGCCATTTCAACCATTTTGAACTAGAGCCCAAGTAGCGTGCAGATAGGGGCTCTAAACATTACAGTATTTGCACAGTGTTTATTGCCTACACACCTGTCTATCATTTGGGAATAGATGTGCAAGTCAACGATGACCGTTGTACCCACAGAAGAAAAAAGTCAAATGACCCTGATTTATGGAGAATGTAGGAGAAATGTTGAGGCTGTTGCTCGCTTGTATGTCTAGTGTTTTCTAGAGAAAGCTCGCTGTGTTTATTCTTTTACAAGGTTGTGACCGCCTTTATGTCTGATGGCAGCGTATCGACCGGCAAAAGGAAACGATGCGAACGTGTTACAGGACAAGCTAATGGAATAGCTGTACTAACGGCAGTGCACCACAACCCACGAATAAGCGCCCGGTAATGACGCCGCGATTCCGATATTTCCGTACATAGTATTGCCTCAGCACTGCATCGTCATAAATATATCCACACTACGTGTTACGGCATCAAGAACTTCATGACGCCGGTTTCCATAACAAGGAATCGTTCTGTTAATGGGTACGTCAACAAACGCAAACGATTCCCACGTTCTTTGCCGAGGTACTACACTCCTGGAAATGGAAAAAAGAACACATTGACACCGGTGTGTCAGACCCACCATACTTGCTCCGGACACTGCGAGAGGGCTGTACAAGCAATGATCACACGCACGGCACAGCGGACACACCAGGAACCGCGGTGTTGGCCGTCGAATGGCGCTAGCTGCGCAGCATTTGTGCACCGCCGCCGTCAGTGTCAGCCAGTTTGCCGTGGCATACGGAGCTCCATCGCAGTCTTTAACACTGGTAGCATGCCGCGACAGCGTGGACGTGAACCGTATGTGCAGTTGACGGACTTTGAGCGAGGGCGTATAGTGGGCATGCGGGAGGCCGGGTGGACGTACCGCCGAATTGCTCAACACGTGGGGCGTGAGGTCTCCACAGTACATCGATGTTGTCGCCAGTGGTCGGCGGAAGGTGCACGTGCCCGTCGACCTGGGACCGGACCGCAGCGACGCACGGATGCACGCCAAGACCGTAGGATCCTACGCAGTGCCGTAGGGGACCGCACCGCCACTTCCCAGCAAATTAGGGACACTGTTGCTCCTGGGGTATCGGCGGGGACCATTCGCAACCGTCTCCATGAAGCTGGGCTACGGTCCCGCACACCGTTAGGCCGTCTTCCGCTCACGCCCCAACATCGTGCAGCCCGCCTCCAGTGGTGTCGCGACAGGCGTGAATGGAGGGACGAATGGAGACGTGTCGTCTTCAGCGATGAGAGTCGCTTCTGCCTTGGTGCCAATGATGGTCGTATGCGTGTTTGGCGCCGTGCAAGTGAGCGCCACAATCAGGACTGCATACGATCGAGGCACACAGGGCCAACACCCGGCATCATGGTGTGGGGAGCGATCTCCTACACTGGCCGTACACCACTGGTGATCGTCGAGAGGACACTGAATAGTGCACGGTACATCCAAACCGTCATCGAAACCATCGTTCTACCATTCCTAGACCGGCAAGGGAACTTGCTGTTCCAACAGGACAATGCACGTCCGCATGTATCCCGTGCCACCCAACGTGCTCTAGAAGGTGTAAGTCAACTACCCTGGCCAGCAAGATCTCCGGATCTGTCCCTCATTGAGCATGTTTGGGACTGGATGAAGCGTCGTCTCACGCGGTCTGCACGTCCAGCACGAACGCTGGTCCAACTGAGGCGCTAGGTGGAAATGGCATGGCAAGCCGTTCCACAAGACTACATCCAGCATCTCTACGATCGTCTCCATAGGAGAATAGCAGCCTGCATTGCTGCGAAAGGTGGATATACACTGTACTAGTGCCGACATTGTGCATGCTCTGTTGCCTGTGTCTATGTGCCTGTGGTTCTGTCAGTGTGATCATGTGATGTATCTGACCCCAGGAATGTGTCAATAAAGTTTCCCCTTCCTGGGACAATGAATTCACGGTGTTCTTATTTCAATTTCCAGGAGTGTATTTTCCGATGAGTCTACATTCACAAACCATGGTAGCGGCAACATGAATTATTTGAGTGTAGACGATTGCCACTGGTTACGCCAAGTTGACCATCAACGCCCATGGTCGTTAACGTACGGTGTGACATCGTGGGGCCGCGCGGGATTAGCCGAGCCGTCTTAGTCGCTGCAGTCATGGACTGTGCGGCTGGTCCCGGCGGAGGTTCGAGTCCTCCGTCGGTCATGGGTGTGTGCGTTTGTCCTTAGGATAATTTAGGTTAAGTAGTGTGTAAGCTTAGGGACTGATGACCTTAGCAGTTAAGTCCCATAACATTTCACACACATTTTTGATATCGTGCGGAACACACATTGGTCCGTATTTTATCGACGGCACGATGAATGGACGCAAATATCGGACGTTTCTGGAACAGGAACTATTGGTACTACTGCAGGATGTTATCCTGGGCGGTTGGACAACGTACGTGGTTTCAGCGTGATGATTGTCCAGCCCATTACGGAACTGAAGCACGCGAGGTATTACACGATGTTTACAATGGTCGATGGAACGGCAGAAGAGGCTCTATTAATTAGCCCAATAGTTCGCCGGATTTGACATCGTCGGATCCTTGAAGACATGGTCGACCGCATCTGTCCTGAGTACTGTCATCTGAAAAGCGGAGCACTAAGTGTATTGAAATTGACGGTACTACGTTTGAACACTTCCTCTAGTTGGAAAAGTAGAGTAGCGTTCGTCTCGAGCGACGAGACGGCGGCGCATCAAGTAGTCACCTGTTCCATATGTCGAAGGAATGCCACATTGCTAATGTGGTTTCCAATTTGGAGTTATAAAACACCGGCCTGTCCTACCCTCGCAGCATGGAGGTGGGGTACCACTTCCCATTGAATATTCAAGGGCCATGAGTAAATTACGATTGTGTACCCATTTCCATAACTCTGATTCAGGGCCATCTGTGCCGAAACGAAGAAAATGGTTCAGACAAAACGTATGTAGATTTTGCCGTAGAATCGTAGCGTGCAACAAAGAACGGGGGTTCCAACTGAAGCTTTCAAAGTTGTCCACCCCCACGCACGCACGCGATAAGGGGGCGGGGGGGGGGGTGGAGATCGAGTGTGTTATCATTGGAAGTCCGCCTCCGAGACAAACAAATTGGAATTTTGGAATTATAACTTTCTTTGATCCGATGGATAGCATTACCTTATATACTTAGACTACATTCCATTATCCTTGCTTTGCTTGTTTTGATTATCTTCCTATCAAGACACTGTCTGCTCCGTTCCACTGCTCTTCCG
This sequence comes from Schistocerca piceifrons, assembly GCF_021461385.2. Classification (NCBI taxonomy): domain Eukaryota; kingdom Metazoa; phylum Arthropoda; class Insecta; order Orthoptera; family Acrididae; genus Schistocerca; species Schistocerca piceifrons. The sequence continues at coordinate 486,324,757 of NC_060143.1, read as the reverse complement.
TGTCCTCCACTGTCCATGAGAGAATTGCAATGTCATCGGCAAACATCAAAGTTTCTCTTTCAGCTCGTTGAACTTTAATTTCTACTCCAAATTTTTCTTTCGTTTCAGTTAATGGGTTGCGTTGATTTGCGGGAGGAGACCAAACTGCGAGGTCATCGGTCTCATCGGATTCGGGAAGGATGGTGAAGGAAGTCGGCGGTGCCCTTTCAAAGGAACCATCCCGTCATTTGCCTGAAGCGATTTAGGGAAATCACGGAAAGCCTAAATGAGGATGGCCGGACGCGGGGTTGAGCCGTCGTCCTCCCGAATGCGAGTCCAGTGTGCTAACAACTGCGCCACCTAGCTCGGTTTTCATTTAATGCCTGCTCATTGTTCAGACTATATAATATCGGGGATACACTAATACCCTCTCTTCACAACCATTGCTTGCCTTTCATGCCCCTCGGTTTCCGTAACTGCCGTCTGGTTTCTGCACAAGTAGTAAAAGAACCTTTCGCTGACAGATATCGAATGAAATATGATAGGTGAAACACCTCACACACATACAAGGTGTAAATTTTAAGTTGACAGACCAGAATAACTCGAAAAATAAGCTTCGCACGAAAAAATGTGTAGAATCCAAAGTTGATTATTTTCGAGGGGGACATCTGCTGGTGCTAAAATTAGCCCGCCACCCCAGCCCCCTAGGGTTGGGACGGGAAGCAACTTTAAAATTTCAAATGGGAACCCCCATTTTTTATTGCAGAATCAGATTCTACATAAAAAAACTACGTATATTCTGTCTTAAACGTTTGTTTTGATTCTTGGTAGTTGGTTCTGTAATTCTAGAAAATCCATGTTCTCATTTTTGAGTGGTAAATGGTTACGGATAAATAAAAAATCCTTATTTGCTTCGTAAATTTTCTTTCGCTGAAACTAAAACTCTCCCTCTCTCTCCATAGGGTGGTGATTGAGAGAGAGGAATTAGACTTTTACAAATGTTGATACAAATATTAATTTTTTCCGCAGATTCGGATAAGTTTTGTTTGTTTCGTGGTCATGAGGCCACACAACATTTAATTATCAAACAAATCATTTAAGACAAAATATACATAGCTTCTTATGTAGACTCTGATTCTGCATTAAAAAATTTGGGTTCCCATTTGAAATTTTAAAGTTGCTTCCCGCCCCAACCCCAGGGGGCTGGGTTGGCGTGCTATTTTTAGCACCAGCAGCTGCCCCCTCGAAAATAATCAACTTTGGATTCTACACATTTTTTCGTGCGAAGCTTATTTTTCGAGTTATTCTGGTTTGTCAACTTAAAATTTACACCCTGTATAATGGCATGTAGTTGACTGGGGCCGGCCGGAGTGGCCGTGCGGTTCTAGGCGCTATAGTCTGGCGACCGCTACGGTCGCAGGTTCGAATCCTGCCTCGGGCATGGATGTGTGTGATGTCCTTAGGTTAGTTAGGTTTAATTAGTTCTAAGTTATAGGCGAGTGATGACCTCAGAAGTTAAGTCGCATACTGCTGAGTCATTTGAACCATTTTTGAAGTTGACTGTCTAACAACCCTACCACAACAAAGGTCAAAATTTAATAATGATTGTGGTGTTGCTCACGCTGCTAAATGCTGCATTTTCGGGCATCAACAAAGTTATTATGTGGCAGGGGTCATTAGAGCACAGTTAATAAAGTCATTTCATGTAATAATGGATAAACTAGGCACTCATCGTTTCGTGTTTCCCACGCTGGTCTCGTTGTAAAATCATGGCTCAATCGTCGAAAATCTAGGTGGTGGTGATTCCAAGCTCGGATGTAAAGAGGCCTAGGTTTTACTCTACGATATTCAAAAGTTGTATAGATGTGTTTCACAAACCATTCTTGAAGATTAAACCTTTGAAAGTTAGCACAATGGTGATGTAAAAAAGTAATCAGCACTCCGAATTTAAGTTACACTTCTTTTTCATTTTGTTTCAGTATCACGTAACACACTAGCCATCACTTCACAATACAAAACACACTTGAAAACATCTTCCTCACTGTTAAAGTTCACATTTTATAAACTGGCTACAATATGCGTCTTTCCAACATGACGTTCGACACTTGACTCTCTCAAGGTCCGACTGTAACTCTCTAATAACCGATTACGCGCCCAAAAATCAGAGTTACAAGTACGTCAAAGATCACAGTGACAAAAGAAAGAATACACATAAGAATAATATCATTGTAGTATAAACAGATCGATGTATCAAAGTACCTCTACATTAATCAAATAAAATCTGAATGTTGTCTCAGAAATATGTTAACTATTCTACAGAAACACAGTAGAATATTGCTGGTATCGAGAGGTTCAGGTGAGCTGCCGTAATGGTTACGTAATTCAAGTACCATTACAACTGGAAACAAGGAAAAGTCAGGCAAAGGAAACCTTCATACTAATGCTGCGGTACTGGGTCACTGGACTTTGTGCACGGCGAGTCCCGTCTCTTGCAGCAGAACGGAGAACAAACAGGAAAGCAGAACGGGAGAGCAGGCGGCTCGGCGGAGCGGTTGTCCCGAGTGGCAGTCTCGTTAGCCGTCAGGCTGCGTCTGGCATTGAGTGACGTAATTACGACCCTCCCGAAACGATGTGGGCGATCCGGGACACTGGGACTTGTAAAGGCGCAGCCCAGGCGTCCGTCGCTTTTTCCCATTAACGTCGAGAGGTCCTGAACTAAAGTCAACAGCGAGAATGCAAAAAAAAAAAAAAAATAAAATAAAATAAAATAATAAAAATAAAAATAAATAAAACAAAAATAAAAAAAAGCGGAGTTAAGCAGCTGAAACAATGCTGCAGAGAGAGAGAATTTTTTGTGTTTGGAGAGAAATCACACGTGAACTTCCATGTGTTTCAATTTTGGCTGCACTTCTATTTCTTTTTGGTGCTATCTGTATAAAAACAACGGCACGTGTACCTTGTACGTTTCAAAACGCGGCACATAAACACGGGACTTCCTGGTGGTCGAGAGTTTTGGATAGCCTTTGGGCTAGCCAGCTGAAGGATCGTGTTAGTATCACTATCCTACAGTCAGGGATGAAATACGAATATTACACGTTTCCTCCTGTTTAGGCAAATGGAGCAACTCGGTTGGTTCTTTTTGCATTTGATGTAGTCTACGGTGTGCTTGATGGGACTTATCGAGGCACCATTAGTTCATGGGCGGTTCCTCGGGAAACCCCCAAAAAAGTGTTTTTTGCTGTATTTTTGCCATCACCAGCGAACCAAAACACAGACGAGGATTCCAAGACAGCTACGCGCGGCAAATGGGTGAAAAATTTACGATGTATTACTACCTTGAAACTACCTTGAAAATTTTCTTGATATCAGTATCCGTTTCCGACATACAGTGGTTCAAATTTACACTACTTCCACAAAAATAATCCGGTGTGGGGCGAAATCTAAATAATAAGTAACCGGAGAAAATTCTTCCAATTTTAGTGGTATATTTTCTAGGCATTTATCTACGAGATCCATCCCAATATTTTCAAAAATCTTTATCTGTTATTGAGAAACACCAGCCGGCCGGAGTAGCCGTGCGGTTCCAGGCGCTACAGTCTGGAGCCGAGCGACCGCTACGGTCGCAGGTTCGAATCCTGCCTCGGGCATGGATGTGTGTGATGTCCTTAGGTTAGTTAGGTTTAAGTATTTCTAAGTTCTAGGCGACTGATGACCTCAGAAGTTAAGTCGCATAGTGCTCAGAGACATTTGAGAAACACCCCAAAATTTGTTTTTTGAGTACCAAAAACTAGCCGTTGATTCCTAGATGGCTGTGCATAGCAAGTGGGTGCATTTTTTACAATGTAATCCTAAGATCCCGATCTCGAAAAACCTGGAAAATTTTCCTCTTATCTTAGTCCGTTTCTGGGATACAGAATTTCAAAGTTACGCTCCTTATACACATAAAATACGTAAGGTAAAATCTCTAGTGAGGTGAATAAGTAGTTTATAAATTGACGTAGCGCAGAGAAATATGCTGCGAAGTGTCTCCGTTACCATCTAGGAACCGCATCTTGTAGTACTGACGCACATGCAAAATCTTTTGCGCGTAACATCATGAGATTTAAAATTAGTTTTGCTTTATTTCAGTTTCGCTCAAAGTTTTAGTCACCAGCACATTTCATTTCATATTACTTACATGCTTTGCTGCAGCAGGGAAAAGAAGGGAACCAGCGATAAAGTGGCCCTCCCGGAACACAAGAAAATGCGAATATGTTCATGTTTATTTTAAGGACTCGGACTGAAAAGTGAGGTACCAGCTGCCTCATCCTACATTCCTCAGCATGTTTAAAATCGTTCCCAAAAATTTTGCCATGCAACCATATTCGCGCTTTTTTATGTTAAGAGAGAAGAACACACTGTCAGTGGTAACGAGACGGTTCAAATTGTTCAGATGGCTCTGAGCACTGTGGGACTTAACATCTGTGGTCATCAGTCCCCTAGAACGTAGAACTACTTAAAGCTAACTAACCTAAGGACATCACACACACCCATACCCGAGGCGGGATTCGAACCTGCGACCGTAGCAGTCGCGCGGTTCCAAACTGAAGCGCCTAGAACCGCTCGGCCACACCGGCCGGCCAACGAGACGGAAAATTAATAAATACTTTAAGATAGTAGACAGTGGTTGTGTTAAAGAAAGAGTGAAGGAGGCAATGACAGTGCGAGAGAAAGAGGACACAGTGGCAAGGGAACATAGTTGTCAGTGGCAGAACAGTGCTAGTAAAGAGAGAGAGAGAGAGAGAGAGAGAGAGAGAGAGAGAGAGAGAGACAGGGCCAAGGGGAGGGGAGGAATAAAGAGAAAGCGGAAGTGGATGAGTCCCAGTGATAATAAGAGACAGAGCCTGTGACAATGACAACGAGGAAGAGATGAGGAAAGAAGAAATGAGATATTCGCAGTAAGAGTTGGTAATAGGTAGACATCGAGAGGGGATTGTACTAGGGCAGAAGGAAGGAGACTGTGGCCGTGGCACAGGAGACAATGACAGAGAAACATAAAGAGATAATGACAGTGAGTTGGGGTGAATGAGTGAGTGAGAAGGACAACTGGGAATGGATGGGTATGAGCGACTTGCAGCAACTGACTATTAGGTGTGAGTGAGTTATAGTTAAGGGCGCTTGTGGGAGTTTGAGGTGAGTTACATTTTAATAAAGTGTGAATATGTTCGCATGGCAAAGTTTTTGTGAAAATTTTTGGAGGTGTTGAGGAAGACAGAATGAGGCAGCTGGTACCCCACTTTTCAGTTAGATCTTTTAAATAAACAGCAACATATTCCCATTTTTTGTGCTCTGATAGTACAATTTTTCCTGGCTGTTATTATATGTTAAAATTTTGTTAATAGTCTCATAGCAATGGAACGTAAAATTACACTTTGCCGGTAACAGGTTTCAGCTGATTGACCACCATCTTCGCATTAAGCGTGCTATACAGCCAGTGTCTGTGTGCAGTGTTGGCCACAACACCATCGCCCCCAAGTCTGCCTCAAAAAATGCTTACTAGAGAACCAGTGCCTACAACACTGTTGGCCACATCATTAGCAAGTGTAACTCATAAGCACGCTTACTGATGAAATCACCTGATGGTTCTAATCGTTACAGTCATGCTTTGAATAACTTGTTATTATTATTCGGATTTGTTACAACAAGGACTCGTGTACTTCTTTTTATATTTATGGTACTTCATGGTCAGAACTCAAACATCAGTAGCCAAAGTGGTTCGATGCAAATCTGAAACATTCTCGAGAAAATCGACTTTGAATTTTTCTGAGCTTTCTTATCACCGTAGAGCATACTTGTCTTTCTTAAGGGTCGCATAGCTCTCTGGTAGGAAAGCATATGGACCGCGTGGGGTGGCTTGGGCTCGATTCCCGTCCAAAGTAAAATTTTAAATGAACATTGCTGCGAAGATCTAACAGCCAAGGGGGCGTGTCCTGTTCCTTGGTTAGTTCAGAGTGCCATCATGCAGCAGGTTATCGTCTCGCTGTCGAGGTACAGAGTCATGCGCCGATGGAAAGATGAGTGGCTGGAAATGACAGGCAACAAGTTCCCTCTCGTAAACCCCACAACGCGGTCATGGTATACCTCCTTCCAGCCATGCAGACGGGACGAGGTTCTCCTTCCCATAGGTCATAGCCCAAAGACGTATGGCTTCTTTCTCCGGCGGGAGGGCCCTGCCAGGTGTTATGCTTGTGGCGCCACATTTTGTTAGACTGTCTTTTATTTTCCGACCAGAGCGATGGCAGATTCGACAACAGATCTACCCTCTATTTTAAGTAACGTTCAGACAAATGTGGTGAGAATTTTGCGGGCTCGTGATTTGTCCTTCTTTCCTCAAATTTTAGGGTATGTTCGTAATATGTTAACAGGATGAGTGGCTCACCCATGATTTTTGTAAGTCGTCGGCAAGTCACATTTCCCTTTGCCTTTCTTTTCGTTCCTCTGTCGTTTTACTTCTATTTTAACCCGAGATACAGCACGTTTCGCTCTTTCCTCGTTGGTTTCAGGTGTGTGTGATAGTTTTTATATGGGTCAGTGTGAGTTATGTCGGAGTGAGTGCGTGAGTGTCGTTTCATAGGTTCGTCGTACGTCCGACACTGATTTCCGCGGTTATTCCACACAGTGTTGCTTGTCTACTAACACTACAACTATACGCAAACGCCGATGTTCTTGGTCGTTAAGTGAAGGCTGTCGGCTACAATATTGTCCCAGGTGAGCTGTAATACCTGAAGTTTGGTATTCTCTGGGCGCTCCTGAAATGGTATGTCCCATAGGTACGTCCCACTTGTGCAGACACAGTATAATCGCTGCCGTAAGATTAGGTTTCACCGCCTCCAGGTTCAGAGTCGCTCAGTGTGTGTGGCTGGCCACATGAACAAACCGCGTTCACAACTTGCGGCAAGGCTCCACCACAGCGCGCCAGTAACTGCCTTCCTTGTGGCTCCGAGTTCAAACTCACTGACTACCCTGTCCCGACTGTGGCAAGCTAAGCACACAACCAGAGAGAGCATACCAGAGGGCAGTATCTCTCACAGGCCTGATGGTGCCAACTTAGGCAATAGTGACGCCTTTGTCACACTTGGACCGGAAATAGTCTCCACTGTCCACAACTTAAAGTTACTCCCCGAGCAAAGTTTGCAGCCATATAAGTATCTGACCACCTCCCTTGTGAATCAAAGCTAGTTCTATAAAAATTGAAATCATTTCTAGGTGACAACTACTTCATAGATGACTGTTGTTAGGAAACACACGGTCCAGTCACATTAATGTGACCGTCTATTTTCGACGTTAACGAGCAATAATCATACACAGACGGCATGTGGCAGCACTAGCAGTGGAGGATATATAAAGTGTATCAGCGGGACGCAGGAATCAGTGTAGTCGTCGTCGTAATGCGTAAAACGGAGCAATTTGTCTGACGTCCAAAAGAGTATGATCATTAGCTTTAAGGCCAAGGGTGGAAGCATTTCAACAGTTAAGTTTTTAAACAGTTCGTGTGCTGCAGTAGTTAAAGTACGCCGTACGTGGCATAATAGTTCTATCCCAGGCCGGTGCTGAGGCAAAAAAAAAAAAAGCAAACTTAAACTAAACAATCTGAGCTACCGAAGCACGGCTCACACCCGGCCCTCACAGCTTTACTTCTGTCAGTATCTCGTCTCCTACCTACCAAACTTTACAGAAGCTCTCCTCCGAACCTTGCAGAACTAGCACTCCTTATCCTTTCTTTCAGGAGTGCTAGTACTTGCTTGCGAAGGTAAAGATCCCGAGTTCGAATCTCGGTCGGGCACACAGTTTTAATCTGCCAGGAAGTTTCGTATCAACGCACACTCCGCTGCAGAGTGAAAATCTCATTCTAACTTAAACTAGCTAAGAACAACACGCACGCCCATGCCCGACAGAGGACTCGAACCTCCGGCGGGAGGGGCCGCACAATCCGTGACACGGCGCCCTAAACCGTTCGGCCACTCCGCGCGGCGCTGAGTCAACAGTGGTGTACAATGCGCCGTAGATGAGAGAGGTGAACAGCGGCTGCGGACGTGCGTGTGGGCGAATAGACGTGCAACTGTTCAGCAACTGAGGTCCCAGATGTACCAAAGGGCTACTAACAGCGTCTCCTGAACGACCAGTCAGCGAACGTTGCTCCGTATGAGCCTTCGCAGCAGGCACCTGATTCATGCACCAGTGCTCACTGCTGTTCAGCGGCGACGACAGCAGAAGTTTGCACGCCAATAGCGCAAACGGACGTCCAGCGAGTTTCAACATACGACCTTATCAGAGTAATCACGTTTTATTCACCATCGGGCAGGTGGCCATTGGAGTGTACGGCGTGAAACGCCTGGAAGCAAACTAGGCAGTGGAGTTATGGTACCGGGAATATTTTCGTATCGTTACATGGGTGATCTCGTTATTCTGAAAGGCACAGTGGATCAACATGAGAGGCATCTATTCTTGGGGACCATGTTCACCCCCACATGCAGTTTGTTTTTCCTTAGTGATGGCACCTACCAACAGGACAATGCAATGTGTCGCACAGCTCGCAGTGTACGTACGCGGTTCGAAGAGCATCAGGATGTGATTGTCGTACTCTCCTGGTCACCGAACTCCCTGGATTAAAATCGACTCGAGAATCTTTGGTACCACCTCGAGCGGGCTGTTAGCGCCATCGATCCTCAACCGAGAAACCTAGCGCTGCTGGCCATGGCGAAACCTCTGTGTTAGATTAGTTTCATACTAGTTAACTTGCATTTCGTGCTGTCACGCTCAACCATTTGTAATTTAGTTTGGTACTTTGCATATGTCCCATTCAGTGTTGGCAATGATATTAAAGTACCAAATTTTCCAGTAACCACCTAATTCTATGTACATTAACCACGATTTGTGCTCCCAAATTCCTTTCTCTCTTCATCATCTATATGAATGCGTCAGTGTGTATGTTGAATTTGTCGTTTATATGGTACCAGTACAGCATCTGGCTGCCTGCTTTGGTAGCAACAGTGTAGCCAACATAGCTTTCTCAGTCAAGGCAAAGAGATCTGTAACCTTTCGCTAGTCATTCGACAGTAGTTAAGTTGGTAGTGGAAATGACTCCTCTCGTCTCTTCCGGCTACATGGGGGAAGTTAGCTGCAGGAAGAGCGTCCTCTCGCCACTCGGTACTGGACCTTTGGTGAGTGAAGAGTGACTTGGCACTGCTGAGTATGTTAAAGTATGATGGCGTGTAGCTATTCAAACTGATGTACAAGTTTGATCTGCTAGTTCATTTTAAAATTCAGTTGTTGCCTTCTCTTCGAACTGGAATAAATGAGTGAACTTTTCTGGTGTTTATGTGTTTTATTTCTTCTATCTTTCATTTCGTTTCAATTATAAGATAGTGAATCGTTTTCCACACCATGTGGTGATGATTGCAACGTATATTCCGTACCATGTTGAATACATTTTATTCTTAATTTCGCATGATGTTTTATTGCTGTTTGTGTCCATACGGTGTACATTTGTGTTCCTGAAGTTTTCACGAGTCTTAGTAATTTCGCTTCATTCACGAATATTCAACGGCATTTGCGGGTGTTTCACGCCAGCGTATGTTAGTTTCACGTTAAAGGTGATGCAGCTAAATTTCTTTGGCGGAAAGTGTTCTATAGTATTCATATGGGCAAAATTATTTTTATCTCTATTCGTTTGTACATGTGTGAATCAAGTATGTTGGTACGAACTTTCTCCATGTGCAACTCAGATTTCCTTTTCATTTATCATCGCAGTGTACCTCAGCCTTCAGTATAATGAAATAATATGAGTTAATTAATTAAATAACAGGCAACGACAGGTCATAGTTTAGAATTATTTTGTGAATTTTTAATATGGTGTTTTATTTTAATAAACTATTTTCCTCTCCCTTTTTGTAAGATTATTTTTAATACATCTCACATGGAGTTTCTGAAGTGCAATAGGCAGGCCTTAGAATTGTATGCCATTGCCCGATTATCTTACTCTTTTTATTGAGGCTTACGCTCATACTTGCTGTGAATTATTTGATATAACGTTTGTGCTTAAATTCTTCCCATACGCTCATTCCGTATATTCATTTCGATCTTTTTATTAACACGTTAATTATGCTTAGCAGTTCAGTGATTAATTCTCATATACATCTACATCTACGTGATTACGCTGCTATTCACAATAAAGTGCCTAGCAGAAAAGGTAAAGAACCACCTTTAAGCTGTCTCTCTACCACTCCACTCTCGGTCGGCGCGTGGGAAAATCGGCGCTTAAATTTTTCTGTGCGAGTCCTGATTTCTCTTATTTTATCGTGATGATCATTTTTCCCTATGTAGTTGGGTGACAATAGAATGTTTTCGCAATCGAAGGAGAAAAGTGGTGATCGAAATGTCATGAGAAGATCCCTTCGCAGCGAAAAACGCCTTTGTTTTAATTATTGCTACTCCAATTCACGTATCATGTCTGTGGCACTATCTTCCCTATTTCGCGATAATGCAAAACGAGAGCCCTTCTTTGTACTTTTTCGATGTCATCCGTCAGTCCTACCTGATGCGGATCCCACACCTCTCAGCAATGCTCCAGAATATGGCGGGTAAGCGTGATGTAAGCAGTCCCTTTAGTAGACCTGTTGCACCTTCTTAAGTGTTCTGCCAGTGAATCGCAGTCTTTGGTTTGCCTTACCCGCAACATTATCTATATGATCGTTCCAATTTAGGTTATTTGCAATTCCAGAGTTTTAGTTAAATTTACAGCCTTAAGATTTGTGTGACTTATCGCTTAATCGAAATTTAGCGGATTTCTTTTAGTACTCATGTGAATAACCTCACACTCTTCTTTATTCAGGGTCAATTACCACTTTTCGCACCATACATATATCTTAACTAAATCATTTTGCAATTCGTTTTGGTCATCTAATGACTTTACGATAGCATCATCTGCATATTAAGAGGGTTACTCAGATAGTCTCCTACGTCGTCAACATAGATCAGAAACAAAAGAGGGCCTATAACACTTCCTATGGGAACGCCGGATAATACTTCTGTTTTACTCAATGACTTTCCGTCTATTACTACGAACTGTGACCATTCTGACAGGAAATCACGAATCCAGTCGCACAACTGAGGCGATATTCCATAGGCACGCAGTTTACTTAGAAGACGCTTGTGAGCAATGATGTCGAAAGCCTCTGGAAATTTAAAAATATGGAATCAACTTGACATCCTCTGTCTATAGCACTCATTACATCACGACTGTAAAGAGCAAGTTGTTTTTTACAAGAACGATGTATTCTGGATCTGTGCTGCCTATGTGTCAATAAATCGTTTTCTTCGAGTTAATTAATAATTTTCGAACACACTAATCTTATACATTACTGGCCATTAAAATTGCTACACCAGGAAGAAATGCAGATGATAAACGGGTATTCATTGGACAAATGTATTATACTAGAACTCACATGTGATTACATTTTCACGCAATTTAGATGCATAGATCCTGACAAATCAGTACCCAGAACAACCACCTCTGGCCGTAATAACGGCCTTGATACGCCTGGGCATTGAGTCAAACAGACCTTGGATAGCGTCTACAGGTACAGCTGCCCATGCAGCTTCAACAAGATACCACAGTTCATCAAGACGTATTGTGACGAGCCAGTTGCTCGGCCACCATTGACCAGACGATTTCAATTGGTGTGAGATCTGCAGAATGTGATGGCCAGGGCAGCAGTCGAACATTTTCTGTATCCAGAAAGACCCGTGCAGGACCTGCAACGTGCGGTCGTGCATTATCCTGCTGAAATGTAGGGTTTCGCAGGGATCGAATGAAGGGTAGAGCCACGGGTCGTAACATGTCTGAAATGTAGCGTCCACTGTTCCAAATGCCGTCAATGCGAACAAGAGGTGACCGAGACGTGTAACCAATGGCACCCCACACCATAACGCTGGGTGATACGTCAATATGGCGATGACGAATACACTCTTCCAATGTGCGTTCACCGCGATGTCGCCAAACACGGATGCGATTATCATGATGCCGTAAACAGAACCTGGATTCATCCGAAAAAGTGACGTTTTGCCATTCGTGCACCCAAGTTCGTCGTTGAGTAAACCATCGCAAGCGCTCCTGTCTGTGATGCAGCGTCAAGGGTAACCGCAGCGACGGTCACCGAGCTGATAGTTCGTGCTGCAGCAAACGTCGTCGAACTGTTCGTGCAGATGGTTGTTGTCTTGCAAACGCCCCCATCTGTTGACTCAGGGATCGAGACGTGGCTGCACGATCCGTTACAGCCATGCGGATAAGATGCCTGTCATCTCGACTGCTAGTGGCACGAGGCCGTTGAGATCCAGCACGGCGTTCCGTATTACCCTCCTGAACCCACCGATTCCAAATTCTGCTAACAGTCATTGGATCTCGACCAACGCGAGCAGCAACGTCGCGATACGATAAACCACAATCGCGATAGGCTAGAATCCGACCTTTATCAAAGTCGGAAACGTGATAGTACGCATTTCTCCTCCTTACACGAGGCATCACAACAACGTTTCACCAGGCAACGCCGGTCAACTGCTGTTTGTGTATGAGAAATCGGTTGGAAACTTCCCTCATGTCAGCACGTTGTAGGTGTCGCCACCGGCGCCAACCTTGTGTGAATGCTCAGAAAAGCTAATCATTTGCAAATCTCAGCATCTTCTTCCTGTCGGTTTAATTTCGCGTTTGTAGCATGTCATCTTCATGGTGTAGCAGTTTTAATGGCCAGTAGTGTATTTAATTTTCGCAATTTCAATTAAATTTGGTGACAAACCAGCATAATTTTGTGGCACAGGAAACTTACAGTAAACTGCAGAGTTCCACAATTTCTAACTCCCACCCCCCCCCCCAGTTTCTGTTTGCAAATCACTTACCAAATAAACATTCACACACTAATAATCATTTAATGGTTCGACATCCGTGTCGGTAGCTACCAGAACGTTGTTGACTTTCTTCTTGGGAGAGGTGGTTTCTGAAGTTTTTGACTGGTGGTCACATTAATGGGACTGGCCAGTGCAGTATTTGTGTCATTGTGTTACATGTGTCATATTTTATTGTAAATTAAGATTTCAAAAAAATGCAGTGATGTAAATTGTCACACTGAAATCATGCTTCCAAAGTGAAAATGAAGCTTATTTCTGAACATAGTGGTCATGTCAGTGGGCGACAAACGGCTACTTTGCTACCAGAGCGAGCAGATGATAACCTAGCAGAAACTAACCCGCCGGAGGAAAATGCCGTTAGCCAGAGAAGCTTTCTCCCCTGGCGGCATCAACACGCCTCGGCGTACCGCCTGGAACAAATTACCCTCTGCCTGGGCTCTGCCGTCCGTACAACGCGGCTCGGCAGTGAACCCGAGGGGGAGTTATCAGGCCACGAGTCGCTGGAACAAGCGGCCCGTCTCACCTGCTAGCAAGATTAATCGCGCTCGCCTCCCAGAACGGCTCTCGCTATAAATCCTGGTTGAAAAGCAGATGATGAGATGGAAGTGCGTAATAAACGCTATTCCGAGGAAGGTTGGAATTATATTTCTATGTCAGAGGAATCGCGCTCCTCGAAAACCGTCCGTCATTCTCTTCTGTGCGTGTTATTAACTGTAGAAGTCCTCAAGAATGCCGGATTTATGTAGTGACGGCTAATCCTTCCTCATTAACGTGCAGTGGGCGAAGGTCATCTTTATTTTCCTTTACATTTCCTGCCATCAAGACACTTTTCAAACCATTCCACTGTGTGTAGCAAAAAGTAGACGCCACGGGTATTAGACACCCGTTTTACTATCGTTTCGCGAACATAGTTGTAAAGAATTTAGTGAATGGTGTAACAGAACAAAGAATAACATGTATTCATAGTGCGATCCATAACGATACAGGTACTTCGTACTGACTTGCTCTTTATTCAGTTAACACACTTTCACATACATTTGTATTATTTTCCCAAAATTGAAGTAAAATGAGTTACCATCCTCGCGTTCTCACCAATGGTTTCGAAAATGGCTCAAATGGCTCTGAGCACTGTGGGACTTAACTTCTGAGGTCATCAGTCCCAGAGAACTCAGAACTACTTAAACCTAACTAACTTAAGGACATCACACACATCCACGCCCGAGGCAGGATTCGAACCTGCCACCGTAGCGGTCGCGCGATTCCAGACTGTAGTGCCTAGAACCGCTCGGCCACCCCAGCCGGCTATGGTTTCGAGTAGTTTCACTCGGTAAATGAGGCAACTATATTTCCAGTTACGATTCTCTTTGCCTCCCTCCCCTACATCAGCTCGACAGGTATTAGGCTAAAAAGTTCCTCACTCCATCAACAGAATGAAAAGTATTCCATCATATCCAGTTTTCGTTTATTCATCTTTGTCTGCTCCAATTTCAAGTAGATTGTAGCTGACCTCTCCATCTCTTCTTTAGACGCCCATCATCCCTTTTCCCTTGAGGTGTATATCAAGTGCATATTTGTATATTATTTTTGATATTCGTTCTTCTGACATTCTTTGAATTTGTCCATGCCATTTATTTCTGTACTCCTCTGATTTCTGAAATATGATTTTGAAACCCAATTTATTTCTTGTTTCACTATTTTTCATCCGATCTGAGGGTTTGTAACAGCGAGAGGTCTTAGGAGCCTCATCTCTGCTGCCTCTTTTCTCCTGATGGAATTCTTGCAGCTCGTATTCTTGATCACTGTGTGTGACATGTGAGACCTTGGATTGCAGGCACTTAAAAGTATTGATTTGTTCTAGAGGCTTATCATCAATCATCATTTTTGTTCTTAAATGCTCCTTAACATGAAACGCCATTACCTTTGTTTTAAGTTTAGATATTGTCGTATTATAATCATTTGCAAGAACCAAATTGTTCTATGTAATTATCTTATGAGTCCGTTAACATCAATTGATCATCTGCAAACAGGACTGTATTTATAACTTTATTTTTAAGCGTATAATGGCGCACTACTTTACTCTGAAAAGTCGTTACGACGTCGTCTACGTATAGTTTAAATAATGTGGGTGATAAAGGACACCGTTGTCTCACTCCTTGACAGATGTTTCTCGCAAACGGATTTCCTCTTTGCACTTTGATTTTGTTCTGTGTGCACATACTTTGAATTACCCTTATTAGATGCTGGGGAATACCAATCTTTTCTAAAATTTCCCATGATTGAACTCTGTTAACGTTATCAAAAGGTTTCTCATGTTCAGTAAAGGCTATGTGTATGGGATGATTGTATTTTCTGTATTTTTTCAATACCTTGGCAAACTGGAAAAACGCTAAGCAAGGTCTTTCTATCCGAAACCCATTCTGTTCATCAGTAAGAAACGTTTCCAAAATTACATTTAGTCTATTGTTATTAGTTTTGTATATATTTAGTATCCGGAGTTCAGAATACTAATATCTCGATAGTTGTCATATTTTCTGCGATCTCCTCTTTTTAAATAATGAGATAAAAACTGCTGTTTGACAAACCTCTGGTGACGGCCGTTGTGGCCGAGCGGTTCTAGGCGCTTGAGTCTGCCACCGCGCAACCGCTACGGTCGCAGGTTTGAATCCTGCCTCGGGCATGGATGTGTGTGATGTCCTTAGGTCAGTTTGGTTTAAGTAGTTCTAAGTTCTAGGGGCCTGATGACCTCAGATGTGAAGTCCCATAGTGCTCAGAGCCATTTGAACAAACCTCTGGTATGTTTCTGTATTTCCAACAAGTAATTACAAAATTCAGTAGTTTTTTGACTAATGTTTCCGAAGCATAGTTTCATAATTCCACACTGAGGTTGTCTTCACTTTGGTATTATCTCATTTTTTTTTTTTTTTTTTTTTTTTTTTTTGTTTTCAACGCAACGATTAGTTCACCCGTTGATATAAGATCAACATGTTCTTTACTAACTGCAGTTTTCACATTTTCCACATCATCCGTCCATAGATTCTGGAAATAATCCAGCTACTTATTTTGTGAAATGGGGTTCATTTGAACCATATCTAGTGCATCTTTATTAAGTTATTGCAGTATCCTAGAGGAAAAATTTTGTTTCCCATATGTATCATGCTCCATTTCACTCAGAAAATGTTCCCAGTATTGTTGTATTATTTTTCTTGTCGATCTCTGGACCACTTCTGTGTGTCGCTTATACTCGATATTGTCTTCTTGTTTCCTTGACCGTAGATATTTCAGGTAGGCCTGTTCCTTACATTCAATGAAATCTGCTAGATCTTGGTTCCAGATTGGGAGTCTCCTTTTATTTTGTATTTCATCTTTTTCCCTATGGCTTCACCGCCAGCTACGTGTATTCTTCTTACTATATCTTTCCGTTCATCGTTAATGTTTTGTTTTTCTTGTACGTGTTTTATTACTTCATCTAAACGTTTTGTTATAACAGTCCAATGCTTTGATCTTACAGTAAATGTACTCAATAGACTTCTTCTAGTGTTTCTTTTATTGTTGTGGTTTAATTGTTATACAGTGGGATTCTTATTTTCGGCATTACCAGAAAATGGTCAATATCAGGCGCGCGGAGTGGCTGCGCGGTTTGAGGCGCCATGGTACGGGATTGCGTTGTCCCTCCCGCCGGAGGTTCGAGTCCTCCCTCGGCCATGGGTGTGTGTGTTGTTCTTAGCATAAGTTAGCTTAAGTAGTGTATCAGTCAAGGGACCGAAGACCTCAGCAGTCTGGTCCCTTGGGAATTCACACACATCTGAACATTTGTTTTTGGTCAGTACTAACATTATACCCTCTGTAGACCATTATATCTTCTATAAACGGAATTGCTTTCTTATTTGCAACAAAGTAGTCTATTGTAGATCTACTACCCCTAGCAATCAATGTAAATTTATGAATATCTTTCTTTTTTGAGTCATCAGGCCCCTGCGCCAACCTCTTCATCTCAGAGCAGCGCTTGTGACCTACGTCCTCAATTATTTTCTGAATGTATTCCACTCTCTGCTTCCTCTACAGTATTTTCCCTCTACAGTTCCCTCTAGCACCATGAAAGTCAGTCCCTGATGTCTTAACAGACGTCCTATAATCCTGTCTCTCCTCCTTCTCCGTGTTCCCACATATTCCTTTCCTTTCCGTTCTGCGCAGGACCTCCTCATTCCTTACCTCATCAGTCCACCTAATTTTCAACGTTAGTCTGTACCACCACATCTCAAATGCTTCGATTCTCTTCTGTTCCGGTTTTCCCACAGTCCATATCTCATGTCTCACTTCAGTACAATGCTCTGCTCCGAATGTACATCTCAGAAGTTTATTTCCCAAATTAAGGGCTATATTTGATACTAGTAGAGTTCTCAGGCCAGACTAGCCCTTTTTGCCAGTGCTAGCCTGCTTTTGATGTTCTCTTTCCTCCATGCGTCATTGGTTATTTTGCTGCGTAGGCAGTAGAATTCCTTAACTTTACCGACTTCGTGATCATCAATCCTGATTGAAGGTTCTCGCTGGTCTCATTTCTGCTACTTCTCATTATTTCGTCTTTCTTCGCTTTACTGTCAATCCATATTCTGGTTTCACTGACTATTCACTCCAGTCAGCAGATCATGTAATCAAAATGAGATTTTCACTCTGCAGCGGAGTGTGCGCTGATATGAAACTTCCTGGCAGATTAAAACTGTGTGCCCGACCGAGACTCGAACAAGGGACCTTTGCCTTTCGCGTGCAAGTGCTCTACCATCATTAAAACAGTTTTAATCTGCCAGGAATTTTCATATCAGCGCACACTCCGCTGCAGAGTGAAAATTCATTCTGGAAACATCCCCCAGGCTGTGGCTAAGCCATGTCTCCGGTATATCCTTTCTGTCAAGAGTGCTAGTTCTGCAAGGTTCGCAGGAGAGCTTCTGTAAAGTTTGGAAGGTAGGAGACGAGATACTGGCAGAAGTGAAGCTGTGAGCACCGGGCGTGAGTCGTGCTTCGATAGCTCAGATGGTAGAGCACTTGCCCGCGAAAGGCAAAGGTCCCGAGTTCGAGTCTCGGTCGGGCACACAGTTTTAATCTGCCAGGAAGTTTCAGATCATGTAATACTTATTCACTTTCATCAGCAAATCGTATCATTGATATCCTTTCACCTCGAATTTTAATTCCATTTATGGACATTTCTTTTGTTTCCATCATTGCCTCTTCGATATGAATATATTTACGGTGGGGGGGGGGGGGGAGGAACTACTTGTTATCCGTAAGATGTAGAAGGCAGAAAAACTCTTAATTTATCTCCATTTTAGATTGTATCCACGTAGCCTCACTGTTGCCTTAATTGTATATTTATCTATCCTTCCCCATCAATTATTAAATATTGTTTTGGATATTTCATTAATCGTCGTCTGGATGCACTCGTAGGTTTCATGCGTTTCTGCTCTTTTTCTTCCTCTGGCGCATATACGTCATTTATATTCATCAGCTTCTACAATATCCTTAACCTTAAATATATCAATCTTTCGTTTATGAACGTATACGATTGCAACAATTTTCTATGGGTAGTTTTGATCATAAATGATATTTCTGCTCTTGCCCGTTCAAATGCTTCAAATGGCTCTGAGCACTACGGGACTTAACTTCTGAGGTCATCTGTCTCCTAGAACTTAGAATTACTTAAAACTAACTAACCTAAGGACATCACATACATCCATGTCCGAGGCAAGATTCGAATCTGCGACCGTAGCGGTCGCGCGGTTCCAGACTGTAGCGCCTAGAACCGGACGGCCACTACGGCCGGCTCTTGCCCGTTCAATTCTGCGTACTCATCATTATATAGGCGCTACTTCCTTTAGAGTTTCATCTTTGTTTCTGATATTACAGTTTTATCAATTTATGCAGTGTTTAATTCCCTTGTTAGTTGTTCCTCTTTAGTACCCATTCCTCTATCATTCCATGTCGCTATTTTCCACATTTTCCCATTCCTACTATTCTGAACCTTTTTTCTCGCTTTGGCCGTCATCAAAAGATCAGTCTGTGTTTCTACTTGATTTTCGTGAGTAATGTAGCAACCCCTCGTTACAAGATTTCAATCTGTTGCCAGGGTAGCTAGCTGGCGCGGCTGCCATCTTTAGGTATCACAGAAGACCTGTAAACGTAGGCTTCCGCGGCCGTTGTCACAGTCAATAAAGTTCTTCTGGGTTTGAGGCCACATTGTCAACTGTAAAATTCCTACGTTTTCGCAACTGTTGGAAGGAGCCTTCCTCAGGATGTATTGGCGGCCGGAGTATTGTTCGCCAGTCAGCTTGAAGAGCTGGTTCTCCAAATTTCCTGAATAGTGTCTCTCGGAAATGATGTCGCATTTCCTTGAGGTATTGCCATTTGAGTTCCCGATACATCTCCGCAACACTAACATGTGGCTAGGGATATGAAAATATGGCATCTACTTTTGGCGAAATTAGCCTCTTGGTTTGACGAAACTACCGTCTAGTTTTGGCCAAATTATCATTTTTGGTAATAATTAGATGTGCAGATTTGAATACTTCTCAGCCTTCGTGGCTGAAGATGAAGCGTCAGTGTCCCGAAACGTCTGTGTTTTCCAAAACTTGGACTTTTATTTAGATAGTGTTTGCTTGTTCTCTTGTTTCAGGTTTTTTAAGCTCAGTTGAGAAGCGGCATATTCTCAACGGTGAACAAGGTGCTTCTTCGATTTAAGATTTTTTTCGACACCGTTTTTCTTTACGCACCACATTCGATAACTACAAAATCATTGACGTAGTAAACCAGAAAGAAACAAAGATAATGAGATGTAGCAAAAATGAAAATAGCGAGAAACTTAACATCAAAGTTGGTGATCACAAAATAAACGAAATTACGAAATTTTCCTACCTTGCAAGCAAAATAACCCATGACGGACATAGCAAGAAGGTCATAAAAAGCAGATTAGCACAAGCGAAGACGCTAAGTCTGCCGACATCAAAAACTGGTCTTAACTTGAGGAAGAAATTTCTGAGAAAGTAGGTTTGGAGCACAGGTTTTCAAGGTAATGCATCATGAACGATAGGAGAATAGGATCAGAAGGGAATAGAAGCGGTTGAGATGCGGTGCTACAGAATAATGTTGACAATTAGCTGGACTGTTAAGAGAATGAGAAGATTCCCCACAGAATCGGTGAAGAAAAAAGTATATGAAAAACACTGACAAGAAGAAGGAACGGGATGGCAACAGACGTCTTATGACATGATGGAATAACATTCATGTACTAGAAGTTTTGTGGCGGCGTTCGTAGCGACAAACAATTCGCTGTAGAAACGGCTTACGAAGTCACCGCCACACTTTTAATAGCGGGCCGACCGGTCCGCTGGAACAGTGAACAGAAAGATGAAAACCCAAACACTCTGATTAAATAAAAGTCGGTACTTATCTTTATTAACGAAGATACAGAAACACAGTAGTGAACTCCGTGTCTACAGAGATCTGTCTAGTTCGAGTCGGAGCGGCTAGGTCAGCGTCGGCTGACGACAAACAACAACTCTGCTGCGATGAACACACAACTGACTAGCAAGTACACAATTCGGTGGCGAGTATACAACTGAGCGGCGAATACAGAACTGTCCTAGCGCTCGCGACTCCAGCGCTTAAGAAACCAGAAGCCAGCAATGGCGCGCGCAGACTTGCGGCGATTTCCTGTCTCGCTGGCGCTGCTTATGCGGACGGCGTCCGGACTTTGATGCTGCCAACCTTTTTGGCAGCGGGCTCGGGTGGCATTACTGGCTAGGATGTAACAAGAAGGAGCTGTAAAGGGTAAAAACTGGAGGGGAAGACAGAGACTGGAATACATCCAACAGCTAACAGAGGACGGAGGGTGTAAATGGTGCTCTAAGATGAAGTGGTTAGCGCATGAGGGGTATTCGTGTCGGGCTGCATCAAATCAGTCCACAAAATGCAGATAAGCCCCGATCAGCGTGTCGTGACCACTCGTATTCGTGTGACCCGTACTTCAGAAACCTGCCGATGGGCTCAAAGGACTCTGAGCGCTATGGGACTTAACATCTGAGGTCATCAGTCCCCTAGAACTTAGAACTACTTAAACCCAACTAACCTAAGGACATCACACACATCCATGCCCGAGGCAGGATTCGAATCTGCGACCGTAGCGGTCGCGCGGTTCCTGCCGGTGGAATCGATAAGATTTATATATGAGATATCTGTTTTTCCAGACATGTTAGAAAGAACAGACACCACACACATAATGAAACGTCGACTAGAGCCTACCGCAGGACAGGCAATCACCTGGTGCAAGACTTTTTAACTGGGGCCACTTCAGCGACTTGCTTTTCGATAGGGGTGAAATGAAGGCAACACATCAATCAGTCCGTGAGCGGAAAAAGTCTTTCTGGGTTGGAATCGAACCCAGGGCCCTCAAACGCCATTCTGCCGTGCTGACCACTCAGCTATCTAAGTGGACACCAAAGTTGTAAATATACCGGCACTGACGGCAAATAATAATACTTTCAGTGCGGAGGCATTCTTTGTTCGACTTATTGCGGGAATCAGGTGAGGCTGCGACCAGTGAGGACAATGGACAAGGAACACTGTGTATGCAGTGCGCGACATATGGAAATTTGGATTGGACGAGAAGCGTGCTCGGACAGCCGAAGTGGTTCACAGGACCGCTCGCGATAAGCGGGAAATCCGCGTACGATTCCCGGTCTGGCACAAATTTTCACATGTCGCCACTGGATTTATTTCACTGCTGATTGCAGCTTATGTCGGAATTTCTCTTTTGTCAAGACACTGGTGCTTAAGGAGTAGACGTTGTATCGAAAATATTTACGCTTCACCGGAAGACTCTCGGAGTGCTTCGCGGTCGATGGTAAGTGTCAGAACTGGAACCCCCTCCCAGATACTCCGAACAGAGTCTCTTGCCCTACCAACACATCCTGTATTATTAGCCTGAAAAGTCGCTGGCTTTCATGTGAAATTACAGCCTGCCACATCTAGAAAATGAAAAGTATATAAAAAGCCTATGCTTTAGGTTGAAATTTCCGCTAAAACTTTTTACGCCTAATATTGTGTGTGTCATGTGGAATTGTGAAGGTTGACCTGTTCCTGGTGCCACATGTATTAACGACCGGTTTACATTCAGCTGCACCGGGCGAGGTGACGCAGTGGTTAGCACACTGGACTCGCATTCGGGGGGACGACGGTACAAACCCATCCTGGCTTATGTTTCCCGTGGTTTCCCTAAATCGCTTCAGGCAAATGTCGGGATGATTCCTTTGAAAGAACACGGCCGACTTTCTTCCCCATCCTTCCCTAATCCGATAGGACAGGTGACCTCGCTGTTTGGTCCCCTCCCCCAAATCAACCAACCAAACATTCAGCTGCAGTCATTACACTGCAGTCATTGCACTCATATGAGCATCGTCACCCGTATCTATGTTCTTCCACTGTCGAGGGATGAGAATGGTACATGAATTAATCACGAAAGTTTATAAATGCGCCCGACTTCAATACTGCATTGAGTCACATGGGCTGCCGCGGCGGGTGGGGGGAGAGGGAGGCGGAGGGAGCGAGAGACAGAGCATTTTCACTTATCCCCATCTAGACCCTCACTGGCAATCCTTTGAGCAGCTGACACTACACACTTTCCCACAAAGAGAGATGGTGATATGGTGGACTGATAATCTTGGTTGGGTGGTCCGACTGTCCCTACCTCCTGATGTCTTCTACGTCAAGTGATGAGGCAAAAGATTATGATCACATCCTTATACAGCAGTGATTTTGCCTGGCATGGAGTTGACAAGTCCTTCGTATATTTCCGGCACCAGGTGTCTATGCGCACGATAGAGCGATCTGTGGCTAGCGCTCGTAACCCTCCCAGATGTGTTTCATCGGGTGCTCATCACACGAATTGGGTGGCCATGAATGTGAGTTCACCATCAAGCTCCTCCAACCAGTGTAGCACGATTCGGCAAGGACAGTTATCCTGCCTGGTTGCGACGGTCGGGGGCGTGTATTGAGGCTGCAAATGATTTTGCTGGCTGTCTCTCGTCGTCTAATGCAGGGATGATCTCTTACCCTTTCTAGTGCCAGACACGTGTGCGAAACACCTGTTAACCCTCCGTCGCAAGCGCAGGTACACTCGCCATCCACGTGACTTTCCCGCTCAATTTTTTCTGACAGGGCAAGATTAAGATTGCGCCATTTTCAGTACCTTTCTGTTAACTCTCCCGCAGTTAGCTCCAATCATTGTTGGCTTTCAGTTACGAAAGATACATTATTTACGAAACGTTATTGTAGTCTGGAGGACACCGGTCATCCGCGCGAGATCTGCTGCCACAATCTGTAACAAAGTAAGTCTGTGTTACTTTACTGCTTTCCTGGATTCAGTCGATCTTTCACGTGGGAAATTTGGACTTATTGAAACTGACTGCAGTTACCTTCCGTGTTACCTAGTATTCTCTTTATTTTTAGATTGTGGAAGAAATGCTAAAATCAAAAAAAACCTCGGACAGAGTTTAATAGAGATCGTAATGTATGGCTGGAATGGTTCAATGAGCTGAGTGATGAAGATGCACACAGTCACAGCGCTGACTCAGACACTGAGGACTCTCTTCATGAAAACGGTCATGATTCAGGAACAGAACAAGAAGTGTCAGAGAATGATGAAAATGAGTCACAGGAAGAAGTAACTCAAATGGATGCATTTCTTTTAGGGAAGGATGGAATAACTAAACGGAGGAAAAATAAATATCCTGCCATTGTTACAAGAGATCTTGTAATATTATTACGCATTTGCCTGGACCAAAAAATCAAGCTCATATAAAAAAAGACAGAAATAGAAATTCTGAATTTGTTCTTGGACGAAAGCATAATAAGCATTATCGCAATATACACTAGTATATCCATCATTGAAGGTCATGGTAACCTCTCTAGGGAGAGGGACGCTAAAGAAACAGATACGATAGATGTCAGGGCTTTCATTGGTTTGCTATATCTGTGTGGATCTTTGAGATGTTCTAGGAAGAGTATATCGAAATTGTGGGGTAACTCAAAGGCAAACGGACTTGAATCATTTTATTTACGCATAAGTGAAAACCGATTCACATTTCTACTGATAATAGGTTTCTTAGGTTTCTTAGGTTTGATAATATCCGTGATAGAGGTGCTCGCAGAGAGACTGACAAGTTGGCTCCTATCAGATAGGTACTTGAACTATTAACGAAGAATTGCCAAAAATATTTTTCACCTAGTGAACATCTTATTGTTGACGAAACTGTCCATCTATTCAGGCAATATATCCCTAGCAAACCAGCAAAGTAGGGTTAAAAATGTTTGCTTGGTTGATGTAAAAACAGCTTACACTTTGAATTTAGAACCGTACGTCGGTAAACAACCAGAGGGACCATGTAGTGGCAATAATTCAGCTGAAGATATTGTTCTTCGAATGGTCGAACTGTTTCAAACGTTATATTATATTATACTGCGTACGAATATTAAATATATTATATTTAGATTTAATAAAAAATCATAAAATCAGTCATAAAGACCGTTCAAAGTATACAAATAGACCGCTTGCTTTGTGGATGACACCTGTCATCCGCGCAAGTGACCATGTCACGAAGTTTCGCGCGAGTAACGGAGGGTAAAGGTGCAAAGACCAGATCAGAGCTCGAGAATGTTCTATATGTGGTCTCTTTTATAGATGAGCTACATTTTGCTAGAATTCTCCCACGAAAATGAAGTCGGCCGTTAATCTTCCCTACTACTGACCTTACGTGTTCGTTCCATTTCATATCGCTTTGCAGCATTACACCTAGATATTTTATTGAGGTATCTAGGTCAAACAACAAACCTCTAATATTGTATTCGAATCAAATGAAACTCTATTATTCTCTGTGATGTGTTTATACAGACGAAGAGAGGAATGAAAATTTATACTAAGGCCTGAATTCGAACCTGGGTCTACTGCTCACCAGGTAGATACGCTAACCACTTCGCCTACCTGACGCCGTGACTTTCCAGAAGTGCGTGGACTGTGTAGCGAGGCGTGCTAGGGTAGTCCGTGCAGCTCGGCAAGGTCACAGTGCCATGGTGGTGTAGTGGTCAGCGCATCTTGAAGGTTCTCGTACATTTAGAGCAAACAGTAAAGGCAAGCTAAATAATGGTTCAATGCTGCAAAAACGTATTGCCTTCCATCCTGACATGGCGACTTGTTTTCAACTCTTTCAGTTACTTCTCAACGCAAGAGATGCCTATTTCTATGTCCTCGATATGGGAATCTGCGCGATGGTCAAACGACAGGAAGTCTGTGAGGTTATCATGCCTGAATGGTTTTTAAACACGGACTCTAAAAATTAAACTTTTCTTTTCCTGTCTTCTTCTGCCCAACGAGACTGGGCAAAGAACGACTCGATATGCCTTAGACCCACTTACACATTTTATATAGCACTAGAATTTCTCGAATTCTTTCGCTATGACGGTGGAAGTTTTTATACGCTTCGCGCGTCGATCATTTACAAATGCACGAACTTAATTAACTTTTCCTGTCTAGTTTTGCGCGTTCTTTTTTGAATCGAGAGTGCAACAGTCTCTGCTTCGTTAGCATTTTCCGAATTTTGTTATTAAACTGCTGTGGGTCTTTTCCGTCGCCACAAAGTACTCCAAAGCGCGATTTACAATCATTCTAAACAGCGACCTCTGCGTCCCTTTCATTGGAAATAAACGATGCCCAAGTAGGAGGCAACATCTGCTCTTGCTAACATAAAAACTCTGGTAGCCCTCAGTTTAAACTGCTAACCGTAATTCCTCTACGTCCGTGTTATCGGAAGTAACCGATGTCTAGCTAATAACTGCTTACTTGCTCTTTCCAGCATAAAAACTCTCCGAGCCTTCTTGACTGCTTTATGAACTTTGGTAACGATGGTCGCTATGGTGACATTATCAATAATCTTTTTCTCTTTACTAACATTTTCGATAAGGTCAGGTCTGTTTGTTACCAGGGCGTGGCGTGGGAACGTCCTTCTTTTTAAAAAAAATTATAAATCAGAACGTATTAGAGATATCAATTTAACTATTTTTTTTCTTTAAAAAGAGTAACATCTAAAGTTTTGGTCCATTAAGTTTTGAAAATTGTATCTTGAAGGTGGCATCCAGTCTGCTCAATGCATTTGGAGAGTCGAAATCGGAATGTCTCAGTCGATGTTGGCAACAGCAACACGAATATTGTTTCGTAGTTCACCCAGGGTGTGCGGACGATTGGTGTACTCCAGAGATTTGAGATAGCACCATAAGAAAAAGTCGCGTGGCGTTAAATCTGGCGAGAGATGAGAAGATCAGGGAAGTATTGGCGCAACATGGTCATCGATGTTCGTGCCGTGTGAGCTGTGGTGTCATCTTGTTGGAACCAGACATCACCCACAACCATTCCTTCAAGTTCTGGAAGAAAAAAACTGTTCAATCATCTGAACATAACGTTCAGAAGTGACCGTCACTGCCTTAGCGTCCTCTTCGGAAAACCATGGAAACACCAAACAGTAGCACGTTCTGTATACAGGGGCTACTCCCTGAAGTTCTTGAAGGTTCGTACCCCTCTAGTACCGCATATTTTGTTTATTCACGCAGCCAGACAAATGAAAATGTGCCTCGTCGCTGAAGAACCCCAAGGCGTCGTGAGGCAGCACATCGATCAAGGCCTTACACGCATTTTTTCGTGAAACAAAATCACGTGGATGAAGTGTGTGCGCCACTGACAGTTTATTCGTCTCACTGTGCGTTCAGAAACTGCCAGAGCAGCTGCGTGTTTGAGTGCAGATCACTTGCGGGAATTTAAAATCGACATCCTTAGCCTCTCGATGTTTTCAGACGCTATGGTGATTCTTGTAGGTCCTGGTTTCTTTTTCTGCACACTTCCAATATCCAAAAAGGTGTCTACCCACATGACATTTTCCATCACAGACACGACCTGCAGGTGCGGTGTTGAAATCTTTCCTGAATGCACACTGAGTTCTGATAACGTTTGTCCATTCGAAAAGTAGACCGCAACGGCGAACGCCCAACGCATTATCGCTACTAAACCAACCTTAAAAAAAATTAAGTCTCGCCCCTTTAATTGCACCGAAACCCACGCCACAATGAGTAACAGCCGCTGTGTGCCGCGCATTTCAAATAAGGAAGTTCCCACGCAGCACTAGCTGTGATGATTGTTAAACAACGAGTTATCTGTCTGCTTCCAACCATGCCCATGGTGGGGCTCGAGCACCCACATACAGAATCTAGTGGGTGCGCCGCACCCACGAAATTTTTAGTCTGATAAAAACAACATAAAATAAATATTGGAACACTGAGATGGAAGTTAAAATTTCTGACCTCTAAAACGTATCTGTTTGTTTCAGATGTCTTTGTGTGAAGACAACCAAGCAACACACTTCCCCGACCCTTGCCTTTTTCTGCCCAAGTCAAAGGTACCCCCCAGAATAACAGTCGTGCTATACTGTGAATGGAGTCCCATTTTTTTGGCTTGCTTTCATACGCCCACTCCATCCGTCAACAACTGTTTTAAAGTATCTACTTGCCAGTATTGAGTAATAATAAATAATAATCCGAGATACAATGAAGCTGACTGTTACAGACTACCTCAACAGTTTTTTTAACATAACTGCGGTATGGTTTAAGATTTCGTGAATTTTTTTTTACTTAATATGAATTGTTATCGTTTTGTTTGTTGTGACAGTGGCTTTGTAGGACGGGACATGTATATTTCTATTCTCTATTGTCAAACCATAATTTATGAAAGATGTTTATATTTTATTAATAGGATTAAGTAGGAATAACTAATATTTGTCGTTTTGGAAATAATTGTGGTAGCAGGAAATGTCTGCACCAAAGTATTGTTGGCGGGAGAGACTGCACATTGAAATAATTTTAAAAAGGGCAGGAGAGACCGCGTATGGATAGATTTTAAGAAAAGAGCGGGAAAGACCGCGCGTTGATACATTTTGTAATGGTAGCAGGAATTGTCTGCACCAGAAAGCATTGTTGGTGGGAGAGACCGCACTTCAGCGTTCGTAGGAAGTCAGTAGTATGTGAGACGTGAAGCGAGTCGGTAGCAGGTCTGAAGCGAGAGGTTGAGAGGAGCGGTGTGCCTGCCAGCCACCAGCTATGATTTACAGGAGATTATAAACGGATGTACAGAGACATCAGCAAACTATTGTCATAAGAGGAACTAATATTATTGAATTGTTATTATTATTATTATTATTATTTTGAGAAAGTCAAGACTACTGAAGATATGTTTGCGCAATGCTAGTTGTAAGATTATTGTAAAAATTAAGTCCCATTTGAACGTTTGTAAAATCATCTCATTACCAACAATACATATTTGAAGAATCGTTTTCAGAATATAATTAATTTTTGCTAGCAATATTGCATTACTGAATATAATCCATCCCAAAAACCATCAACGTAAAACTTTGCTACATTTTATTGTTGTCAAGAAAAAGTTTAACTATGAATTACGTAACTTCAGTCAAAATTAATTAAAAATAACGTCAGCTTTGCTATTAAAGAATAACGTCAGCTTTGTTAATAAATACAGCCACTTACTATGACAGCCCACCAGTAGCTAATAGAGTATAGTGAAACAGAGTAATTATATTCATGTTGCAGTTCGATGTAGCAGTTAGATGGCGATCCAGTAACAGTGAAAAAGGTAAGGAACAGTTTTGGGTTATTGCAGGTAACGACTGAGGGCCACGACGACGACACATTCTATGTTACGACGAAATAATCAGCAAATCACTTTTAATAAGCAGCATTTAAATTTGTATGCGAAGCTTGCACTTATTACTATTGAGAAAGAGAATAAATTTCAAAGGGAAGATTTCATTTGTTATTATTAAGTAAGAGATAGAAATCCTAAGGGAAGGTTTCATAGGTTATTGTAGAAGAGAAGGTTGCGTAACAAAAGAGATATAGAGGAAACGGAAAGGTTTCAACGGGAAGCGTGAAACAAAATCTCTTCGCTGGGCAAAAATTTTCGCAGTTTCTAAACGTCGTTTATGTTACGCCTCTGGGTCAGCGGCTTCGTCCAAGTATATCTCAATCCGAGTTTGATATCATTTCTGTTGCTTGTCCTGTTCTACCGACTGAGCTAAGGCAGTCAACGTATGCTTGTAGTACCGGTATATTTTACTTTATCACAGCACAAATCTTTACGGCAGGAGCAGTGTTCATAAAAGATTATAAATGAAAGGTGATCATTAAAAGAAACGAGGCTCCGCAGAAAACGTATGCTACATTCCGTCACTGATATGCTCCCGTAGAGATTTTGGAAAATCGGCGCCCATGCTTCCAACCCGCATTCAGTACAACAGGTGCAGGTAACGACTTCAAAATAACAAAAGTATTATTTCACTCACTCTGCACGAATGTATTTTCCGAAGAGTCAGGGTGTCGCTAATGACAATCTACGGAATATATATTACTGTTGTCATTTGGAATGCAAAACAAGATTTAAACTCCTGCAGATGGAGTACTGGTGTTTCGTTAGAGACGTAATCCGTAACGAGCTTTATGAGTTTGCTGCCAAGGAGGCGGAGGTTGCGAGTGACCGGGCTAGAAATTCGGTACTTTGCTAACTACAAGTAATTAGGCCGGACATTCACAACTTTGCTAACTACAAGTAATCAGGGTGGACATTCGCTACTTGGCCAACTACAACTTTGAAAGCGCTGCGCAACTTGTGAACCAGTGAAAAGGCCGGCGGCGGGGAGCGGATGTGGCCGCCCTGCTTGGAATCCAATTGAAAAGGAGCTCCTCCAAAAGTTCTCCGGGCATGCGAACTCCAGTCGACAGACTGTGACGAATCGAAGACTCTTAGCAAAGCTGCAATCTCCCTTGGAATGCTCACGACCATCCGGCGTGGGCTACAGCTGCCGAAGAGCATAATTACGTCCACTGGAGGCAGAATGCTGTCGGCAATGTAACGAGTACTTCTCCTCCATCTCTACCATTCATCTTTGCTATTACCGTCTTGTAGAGGCGAAGATACAGTTAAGACGTTGTTGTCTGGCTTTCTTGTTTATCAAGAAAGTTTAACTTCGAAACATCTTTGCCCCTATTTTTCTTCTTGGTACGTAAAGCAGGCAGTCTTGATTTTAAATATTGGGAACGCTGGAAAGGCATCTCTTAAGGGTATTCGTTAATGTTGTTGTTGTGGTCTTCAGTCCAGAGACTGGTTTGATGCAGCTCCCCATGCTACTCTATCCTGTGCAAGGTTCTTCATCTCCCAGTACCTACTGCAACCGACATCCTTCTGAATCTGTTTAGGGTATTCATCTCTTGGTCTGCCTCTACGAATTTTACCAAATGTTCAAACGTTCAAATGTGTGTGAAATCTTATGAGACTTAACTGCTAAGGTCAGCAGTCCCTAAACTTACACACTACTTAACCTAAATTATCCTAAGGAAAAAAAAACACACTCATGCCCGAGGAAGGACTCGAACCTCCGCGGGGGCCAGCCGCACAGTCCAGGACGATTTCTTTTTTACCCTCCACGCTGCCCTCCGATATTAAATTGGTGATCCCTTGATGCCTCAGAACATGCTCTACCAACCGAGCCCTTCTTCTAGTCAATTAGTGCCTCAAATTTCTCTTCTCTCCAATTCTACTCGATACTTCCTCATTAGTTATGTGATCTACGCATCTAATCTTCAGCATTCTTCTGTAGCACCACATTTCGAAAGCTTCTATTCTCTTCTTGTCTAAACTATTTATCGACTATGTTTCACTTCCATACATGGCTACTACACTCCATACAAATACGTTCAGAAACGACTTCCTGACACTTAAATCTACACTCGATGTTAGCAAATTTCTCTTCTTCAGAAATGCTCTCCTTGCCATTGCCAGTCTACATTTGATATCCTCTCTACTTCGACCATCATCAGTTATTTGCTCCCCAAACAGCAAAACTCATTTACTACTTTAAGTGTCTCATTTCCTTATCTAATCCACGGAGTATCACCTGATTTAGATAGACTACATTCCATTATTCTCGCTTTGATTTTGTTGATGCTCATCTTATATCCTCCTTTCAAGACACTGTCCATTCCGTTCAGCTGCTCTTCCAGGTCCTTTGCTGTCTCTGACAGAATTACAATGTCATCGGCGAACCTCGAAGTTTTTATTGCTTCTCCACGAATTTTAATTCCTACTCCAAATTTTTCTTTTGTTTCCTTTACTGCTTGCCCAATATACAGATTGAATAACATCGGGTAGAGGCTACAACCCTGTCTCACTCCCTTCCCAACCACTGCTTCCCTTTCATGCCCCTCGACTCGTATAACTGCCATATGGTTTCTGTACAAATAGTAAATAGCCTCTCACTCCCTGTATTTTACTCCTGCCACCTTCAGAATTTGAAAGAGAATATTCCAGTCGGCATTGTCAAAACCTTTCTCTAAGTCTACAAATGCTAGAAATGTAGGTTTGCCTTTCCTTAATCTTTCTTCTAAGATAAGTTGTAAGGTAAGTATTGCCTCACGTGTTCCAATATTTCTACGGAATCCAAACTGATCTTCCCCGAGGCTGGCTTCCACCAGTTTTTCCATTCGTCTGTAAAGAATTCGTGTTAGTATTTTGCATCTGTGACTTATTAAACTTATAGTTCGGTAATTTTCACATCTGTCAACACATGCTTTCTTTGAGATTGGAATTATTATATTCTTCTTGAAGTCTGAGGATATTTCGCCTGTCTCATACATCTTGATCACCAGATGGTAGAATTTTGTCAGGATTTGCTCTCCCAAGGCCGTCAGTAGTTCTAATGGAATGTTGTCTACTCCCGGGGCCTTGTTTCGACTTAGGTCTTTCAGTGCTCTGTCAAACTCTTCACGCAGTATCATATCTCCCATTTCATCTTCATCTACATCCTCTTCCATTTCCATAATACTGTCCTCAAGTACATCGCCCTTGTACAGACCCTCTATATACTCCTTCCACCTTTCTACTTTCCCTTCTTTGCTTAGAACTGGGTTTCCATCTGAGCTCTTGATATTCATACAAGAAGTTCTCTTTTCTCCAAAGGTCTCTTTAATTTTCCTGTGGGCAGTATCTATCTTACCCCTAGTGAAATACGCCTCTACACCCTTACATTTGTTCTCTAGCCATCCATGCTTAGCCATTTTGCACTTAATGTTGATCTCATTTTTTACCGGTTTGTATTCCCTTTTGCCTGCTTCATTTACTGCATTTTTATATTTTCTCCTTTCATCAATTTATTAATATTTCTTCCGTTACCCAAGGATTCTACTAGCCCTCTTCTTTTTACCTACTTGATCTTCTGATGCCTTCACTACTTCATCCCTCAGAGCTACCCATTCTTGTTCTACTGTACTTCTTTCCCACATTCCTGTCAATTGTTCCCTTATGCTCTCCCTGAAACTCTGTACAACCTCTGGTTTAGTTAATTTATCCAGGTCCCATCTCCTTAAATTCCCACCTTTTTACAGTTTCTTCAGTTTTAATCTACAGTTCATAACCAACAGATTGTGGTCAGAGTTCACATCTGCCCCTGGAAATGTCTTACAATTTAAAACCTGGTTCCTAAATCTCCCCCTTACCATTATATAATCGATCTGATACCTTCTAGTATCTCCAGGATTCTTCCATATATACAACCTTCTTTTATCATTCTTGAACCAAGTGTTAGCTATGATTAAGTTATGCTCTGTGCAAAATTCTACCAGACGGCTTCCTCTTTCATTTGTTAGCCCCAATCCATATTCACCTATTATGGTTCCTTCTCTCCCTTTTCCTACTCTCGAATTCCAGTCACCCGTGACTACTAAATTTTCGTCTCCCATCACTACCCGAATAATTTTGTTTTATCTCATCACACAATTCATCAGTTTCTTAATCATCTGCAGAGCTAAGACTTCCTGGCAGATTAAAACTGTATGCCGGACCGAGATTCGAACTCGGGACCTTTGCCTTTCGCGGGCAAGTGCTCTACCAAGTGAGCTACCCAAGCACGACTCATGACTCGTCCTCACAGCTTTACTTCCGCCAGTACCTCGTCTCCTACCTTCCAAACTTCACTGACGCTCTCCTGCGAACCATGCAAAAGGAGCACTCCTGAAAGAAAGGATATTGCGGAGACATGGCTTAGCCACAGCCTGGGGTATGTTTCCAGAATGAGATTTTCACTTTGCAGCGGATTGTGCGCTGATATGAAATTGCCTGGCAGATTAAAACTGTGTGCCGGACCGAGACTCGAACTCGGGACCTGCAGAGCTAGTTGGCATATAAACTTGTACTACTGTACTAGATAATTATGTCATTTTATGTTCATAACATGGTTGTTTCCTTGTTGAATTTCAGTGTTCAATTACAAAAACGGCAATGAAATTCATATACTATGAAAGCCAGCCAAAAGGTTCTATTCGAGTCATGTGATGGTTGTGACGTCACTGGCTAGCTCTCCGGTCGTACTGTCATAAAGCTGTCACAGAGATGTCCTGTTTCGGAATTTACGTTTTGGAAAATGGATTACAAATGGTATTTAGTACCACATCGTACGAATACAGCCATAAAAGCTCTTGACAAATTGTTTTTGAGTGTTTCGGACAATGAGAATGTGCCTAAAAATTGGTTGCACAGTACCAGCAAAATGCCGCCACTTCGGTGTCCACGTTTCCTTACTTAATTAAAAATATCTTTCACTCTGAATTTAACATTAATTTACCTTCGAGATACGCTTTGCCACCATTACAAAGAAGGATAGCGTTAGTCGAAGAAATTAAACTCTTAGTAAAAATTATCGTTGTACCTACTTCTTTGAACATCATTGGTAGCTCGAATGGTAGAGCGGTGGGCTCTAGAGTATTAATGGATGATATACGCAGGTCGCTGATTCGAATTTAGCCTGCAATAAAATTTTAACTTATTTATCAAACAGATCGACAGTACTTCCATACGGAAACAAAATCACAATTACAAAACTTCACCGCACCGATTTCCCTTGGTGCTCACAAGCGCTTACATTTGTAATAGCTGTTCACACAAGTCATGTTCAAAAAGATATTTTCTAATTCATGTGACCCTACACTTTTTACTTTATTAGAAACAATGTCTTCTTTTATCTTCGTACTGTCCAGCTAGGATCCTTATTGTTGAAGCTCTTGAAGTTCCATCATCTTACATAGGTGAAGTTAAGCCTGCTTTAGATACTGATGTTAGTTTACACTCACAGCCAGCACAGCCCTTACGTATGTGTTATTGGTATGTTGTATCCGTAGTTAAATACGCTATCCGTTGCGCCACAGAGTCCGCTCTTGTCGGCGTACCTCTGCTGAATACCTTGTGTAGCGGATATCAGCATAACACTTTCCAAGAATTATTTTATTGCACTTTGGGTTGACAATCTAGATATAAGATACGGACCCATTTGCAAAAGTTCCAAACTTCCTTAGTTTTGAGTGGGTTTAATTTTGTTGCCCTAAATGAGGGGAGCATAAACGCATCAATTGTCGTAAGGTTTCCACAATCAGAGTTCACAAAATTCCTTTATGATGTTACTTAAAAGTTGTAAATTCTTTTTCCATCACTAAATAGCTAAATTACTCGCAGAAAAAGAACGTAAAAAACTAGTAATTACGGCTAACACTCCTAAAAGACACGTATAGCTTCGTCTTACGTCCAGTCTGTGACGTCAGCACAGCATCAGCCAATAACAGAGTTTTCGGTCACGTGACCAAATCTTGATATTTAATGATTTTTTAGCTTTAATTACATAAAAATGAGAGATTTTGTGAGAATATTGACCGTAAATGCGATCTGTATCTTATAATCACTCCGAAAAGCAACAATCCGAACCATACTTTTAACACAGCGCTGTGAATGTAAGAAAGACGTACAGAAATGTTTAGATGTGTAATGGTTTAGGAACAGGACGTGAGAAGAAAATCTCAAAGTGAACCATTATTTGGATTTTACTGTTAGCCGTCGCTTATGCAGTTGTTTCGATATGAGCACCAGACACGTCGACGAGACGCTGTACAGCGCCAGATTTGCACCTGGTGGCCAAAATTGGAAGTAAATTTTTCTAGCGTTAATCGGTTCCGCACTAACGGATTACCATATTTTCCAAGTTCCGCAACCGTACGATAATAACAGCGCACAATGGACATCTGTGAGAAGCTGCTCTTAAAATTACAACCACCAGGTACTTCGTTAGAAATTTTGAACATGCCTTGATAATGTTGCTGCTTCACTTCATTTTTTTTTAAATTCACCATCACTTACGCTGCGAAGACTGGGATGGGAAATATCTCGCAGCAGAGGCTTTCAGCCGAGTGACATCCTCATTTCTAATGTCTTGGACATGAGCATCGTGTGCCAAAAAATGGGAATTGCACCATGCTCACCGTGAAACTACCTCTCTTATTGCAAATGGAGGTCGTACTTTGCTCGCGATCAGAGGTTGTGCTCTAGAAAAAAATTTTATTTTGGTTCCAAAACGTGGCAGACTGGTGTTCCAGGTCTATGAAACGTTTTGTACTAATCCAGCGTACACGCACCAGACGGACCCGAATGATCTGTGAAAGTTGTCAGCAGAATATCATCTAATTTCATTGTTATGCCGGAAGATACATCTGTCTGGCTTGGTACATACTGCAGTTTTATGTTCCAACAATAGCACAATTCATTAGTAATGAGTAAAAAGAAGGCTGTTAACTCATTTGTATGTGAAAAGAGCCCTTGTATACCGTGCAATCGCGCCTTGAGCATACCGAATCAAGTGGTTTCGTCGAGGAGTAATTGTCAATGTTAATGACATGGACTGATAAATGAGGTTTGGGCTGAGTTTTGGTTTGAGGGAGTTTGCAACACTTGGCCAAGTGCATTCTTACTCCCACCTCCCTCATTAGTGCTTGGTCAGTTCAGGGCATAAACAAAAGAAAATACTAAAAAAAAAGAAATTGTCATTTTACTTGGAGGCATGATGTCCCAGTTTCAGTTACTCAACGATAGCCTAAAAAGTCAAGTCAAACATGTCGTAGGAGACATATGGCAATAATCAAGACTGATATCGTTGTCAGCTACCTTAAGGAGCGTGAAAATTCAGGTACTTGGCACTGAACTGTGGGTGTCAAAAAAATTAGGTTATAGTTCAACATCCCATGGATAGAGAGGCCATTATAGGAGTAGTCTTCGGATGGCACAAATATGGAGAAGGAAGTCGGTCGAGTCCTTTCTTAAGGGAACATTCCGGTATTCGTCTTACTTGATTAAGAAAATCAACGAAAATCTCTAATCTGCATTGCCCGACAGAGTTTTGAATACCAGTTATCGCGAAGTCTGCAGTCCAAACACTACAACCACTTTCCCGGTATCTGAGTAGTACATAAAGGCAGTGATTAGCAATTAGTAACAGCTAAAGACAATCTAACAGGTAGACAGAATACACCATTATCAATAAATGACGCAAAATTATTATACGAGTCCGTGATCATTATTGTTAGTCAATATAACTGTGCGTTTTGATAGCTCTTTTTATGTTTTAGTAGTTACACACCTTAACGGGTTTCAGCCAAATATAGCCGATCTCCACGCTTAATGAACAACATTATTTTCGATTACATTGGTACTCTGGAGCCTTACAAGCCTTACTAATGTCGCACTGCGGCGAGTGAGGTGGGCTGGCAGAGCATGGTACATACCTGCCGTCCATCGCTAACCGAAGGCACCCGGTTTGATTCGTGGCGGAGTCGGTGACCTCCTCCGTTCGAGGTCTGGATGTTCTGTTGTCCTTACGTTCGAATACTCTCTCTTTCGTATACTCTCTCTCTCTCTCTCTCTCTCTCTCTCTCTCTCTCTCTCTCTCTCTCTCTCTCTCTCTAGTATACTCACTCTCCACTGCTGAGACTGCAGTATGGGTACGTCCTGAAATCCAATAATTAAAAAAAAGTTACTTGTCGTACGTGCGTCGTGAGCGGGCTGTGGAGGCTGCGGCCACGCTTGCAGTGTCATCAGAAGTAGTAATCAAAACAACCGTCAGATGACGATAACACCAAAGGCTACATCTCTATTTTTTAAGTTACTATTTTAAAGTTCTTTCCATATTAAACAGGGCAGAATACCGTCGCAAAAGCAACGAAAAAAAGCATGCAAAATTTAAAAGAACTCAAAGCAAGAAGTTGCTGAAGTTTCACAGAAGCTTGAAATTTAGCGCGAACTTCAATGTGAGATGATTTTAATAATTTTCACAACGAAACTCTGTTCGAAATCTGTTACAAATCAGAAAGGAATTCTAGTCGTATGTAAAGTACACCAACCCAGCGGTTAGTCGTAAGAGCAAAGCGCGAAAACAGTGGTGGTGTTACTGATGATAGTAACACTAAAGCAGGGTTACTGAACATATTTCTCCGAAATTTTTTCGCAGCGGCAGAGGAAGTAAATAAACCAGAATTCGAAGCAAAAAGAACCTCTGACGTGAGTAACTTATAAGTAGCTTAAATCACTTAATAAAACCATGGCCTCCGGTCCAGACTGTATACCAGTCAGCCGGCCGGTGTGGCCGAGCGGTTCTAGGCGCTTCAGTCTGGAAACGCGACCGCTACGGTCGCAGGTTCGAATCCTGCCTCGGGCATGGATGTGTGTGATGTCCTTAGGTTGTTAGGTTTAAGTGGTTCTAAGTTCTAGGGGACTGATGACCTCAGAAGCTAAGTCCCATAATGCTCAGACCCATTTCAACCATTTTTTGTATACCAGTCAGTTTACTTTCAGAGCATACTGACATAGTAGCTCCATACTTAGCAATCATATACAGCCGTTCGCTCGTGGAAGTATCCATACCTCAAGACTGGAAAGTTGCATAAGTCACACAAACCCCCAAGAAAGGAAATGGGAGTAATCCGCTGAATATATCTAACGTTGATTTTCAGTGGGATATTGAAACATGTACTTTATTCGAACGCTATAAATTACCTCGAAGAAATGATTTATTGACAGACAGCCAACACTGATTCAGAAAATATCGTTATTGTGAAACACAACTGTCTCCTTATTCTCATGACTGATATCGAAAAGCGATGACAGATGAATTCCACGTTTTTAGATTTCCAGAAGGCTTTTAACACTATTACTCACAAGCGACTTCTAATCAAATTGCCTCCCTATGGAGTGAGGCCTCTGTTGTGCTATGCCGGCCGCGGTGGCCGTGCGGTTAGGGCGCTTCAGTCCGGAATCGCCTGACTGCTACGGTCGCAGGTTCGAATCCTGCCTCGGGCATGGATGTGTGTGATGTCCTTAGGTTAGTTAGGTTTAAGTAGCTCTAAGTTCTAGGGGACTGATGACCTCAGATCTTAAGTCCCATAGTGCTCAGAGCCATTTGAACCATTTTTTGTTGTGCTACTGGATTCGTGATTTTCTGTCAGAAAGGTCACCGCCGCAGTTCACGGATAGCTATCGAGTAAAAGAGAAGTAATATCTGGCGTTCTCCAAGTCAGTTTTTTTAGATTTTCTGCTGTTCCTGACCTATATCAGATTTAGGAGACAATCTGAGCAGCCCTTTTAGATTGTTTGCATATGATGCATGTACCGCCTTGTAGAGTCATCTGATGATCAGAACCAATTACAAAATGATTTAGACAAGATATCTGTATTGCGCCAAAAGTGGAAATTGGCTGAAAATAATGAAAAATGTGAAGTCACCCACCCGAGCACTAAAAGGAATCTGCTAAATTTAGATTC
The DNA here is from genome assembly GCF_021461385.2 of Schistocerca piceifrons. Taxonomy (NCBI): domain Eukaryota; kingdom Metazoa; phylum Arthropoda; class Insecta; order Orthoptera; family Acrididae; genus Schistocerca; species Schistocerca piceifrons. Next base: position 486,286,065 of record NC_060143.1, on the reverse strand, counting down.
CATGATAAGTCACACATCTGAAGGCTGTAAATAAAAGTAATTGGTTCGGTGTTACAGTTACGAATAACTTAAACTGGAACGATCACATAGATAATGTTGTGGGAAAAGTGAACCAAAGACTAAGATTTATTGACAGAACACTTAGAAACTGTAAAAAGTCTACTACTGAAGAGACCGCGTACGCTGTTGTTGTCCGCCTCTTTTGGAGTACTGCTGGTCGCTGTGAGATACGCATCAGATAGGATTGACGTAGGACGCTGAAAAAGTCCAAGAAGGGCAGCTAGTTTTGTATAATCACGAAATAAAGGAGAGAGTGGCACGGATATGACACGCAAACGGGGTTTTCAATGCGCCAGGATCTTGTCATGAAATTTCAATCACTAACTTTCGCCTGAAAGTGTGCAAGTATGTTGTTGGCGCCCACCTTCGTAGGGAGAACGACCAACATAATGAAATGCCGGCCGCTGTGGCCAAGCGGTTGTAGGGGCTTCAGTCCGGAACTGAGCTGATGCTACGGTCGCAGGTTCCAAACCTGCCTCGGGCATGGTTGTGTGTGTTGTCCTTAGGTTAGTTAGGTCTAAGTAGTTGTAGGTCTTGGGGACTGATGGGCTCAGATGTTAAGTCCCATAGTGCTCAGAGCCATTTAAACCATTTTTTAATGAAATAAGAGAAATCAAAACATTGATAAAATACAGGAAAAGCACATCGTAAGAAAGAAAGGTAGAACTCACCAAACAGACCAGATACATTGTATCCATGTTTGACGAATTTAATTTTGTTTTACCTACGAATGTGTCGTACTCGTAGATACTAGGTGAATTCTACCTCTCCTTTTTACGACGTTCATTTCGTGTATTTTATCAGTATTTTTCACTGAGTGCTTGCTTCGTCCGTTTGTACGAATGCGTTTTACGTAATTGTACCGCTGTATTTTTACCGATACCCTTTCAGATATTTCTCTTGTGGAGGCTTTGACAATGGAGTAAGGCCGAAACGCATAAGGCAACATAAAAGTAAAAAATACAGTGGTTAACACTAATATCAGATTTTGAGTACAATGAATTTTTGCGCCACATTTTTCACACGTGGTCTCTAATTATACTGAAAGTTCTGATCGTAGCGGTTCCGTTCGTACTGTCTGAGTGAACCATTTCAAAGATAGGAGATCGGTGAGTGCATTGCCCTTCCGCTAAGAACGTGCCCCATAATACACTGAGGAGTGTTATGTTTAGAGCCAGGAGGTGATGGCTGCTGTGCTCCGATTTGCTGCTGCCAGCGGTGTTAGTTTCGCGCATAAGCTTCGTACAGTTGACTATGTATTTCTGGCGGACCTTAACCTCATGAAACATAGCTCCTTGATGCGACTTCATTTGTTACAGGGCAGACCGTGTTTCGTCCCTTTCTGCGTTTGAGTCGTGGTGCGCCTTTTCTGGCACACCAGCTCTTTGGCTCGACTATCGATTACCGACTGTACTACGACCTTTGCCCCTGTTGTCTTTTGCCGGCGGATTTTTGCGGTTGTGGAGTTGGTCCTCGGACTCGCTACGAAGCGCTAGGACGTGCTTGAGGGGAAGACGGAGCAAACACGCGGGCTCGGCCAGCGGTGGCGCTGCCGGTCTACCTTGCAAGAGGGTCGCGAGTTTGTGGTGGACCTGTCTGATGTCAACTTCGGGCGCTGCTCGTCGCATTGTCTTGGGACCTGTTTTCTCGGAGAGACCCATCCCTCGAGACCAACTCGAACAACGCTCTCCATCGTACGTGTAAGTGGTTTTGGTGCCTTCGTTTCGTCAAACGATTTGCGTTGCAGCGGGTGTATTTATTGGTAGGTTGGTTCTAATGTACGTGTTGTCGAAGTAGGGGCAGCCGGCAGAGTCTGTGTGACTGTATGCAGACCAACAGTTACTATTTGCTTTAAAATCCGCTGGTTGGATGACTATTAAAAGGCAGATTAGCACGAAGGCGTGCGTGTAATTTAGGGTTATTGCAGTCAAGCGACGTTCCTGGTATGTTGGGTAAAAGAAAAAAAAACTGCAACCAGTCATTCCGTTATTAGTAAAACTTGTATTTGTAATGTTAGTCATTTATATATTCTTCCTTATATATGTGCACTTATTGGATGCACTCACTCAAGAGTAATTGGTTTGTGTATTTTATTGTTTATCAGTTTCTTAACGTATATTGATTGAAGTTTGGTCGGTGTTTGCCGTGTCTTCTGCGGTCTGTTTGTGTTCCAGTTTCAGCGAGTTGGGTTACGTGGGTGCGGCGCCACGTCCCGCTTCGGTGCACAGTAGCTGTGATGTGACGTCTAATGGGAAGTGACTCCCGGTTGGGCCCCGGCGTTTAGGTGTTGTTTGGACGGCTGGTCTGCTGCTTCCGGCATTTAAGTCACTTTTGCTCAGGGCAGCCTGGGGACACTGCCTGTTTGATAAACGTAACCTATTTCATGTCCTTTTTTGTAAAAAAATAGGTTTCAAATTTTTTTTGTATGAATTGTAATTCTAGTCACGAGTTGTGCTGGTTGCGTTTTTGGGGGCTATAAACGAACTGATGCTTTTCGTAAGTCTGCTTCATATTGCAGATTAGTTTAAAAAAGATGTGCCATTTCTTTAAAACAGCTTCAGACCGTAATTTATTTGAAATCTCTGTGGGTCGTCTCTTTAAGTCTGTTGGTAATTGTTATCTGCTGTCTTGCTTGAGAGGCAAGATATCTGTAATATTTTATAAATGATGCCCACGTTGATTGTCTCTTACCTGTTTTGAATAAACAATGAATTTGGTAGTTGTTGTTTAAGGAGTGACATTACAGGGGCCTTGACCTTCCATCCTTAAGTGTACCCCTCATCCCCACTTCCTAAGATACACCGTTCTCTTTGCACAGGTTAGTATTGTGAGTTGTTAATGTGACTGCGATGGAAGCCGTGTGTTCAGATATGCAGGCTGCACTCACCTGCATACACACACACACACACACACACACACACATGCGCGCGCGCGTGCGTGCGCTCAGACAGAGGCACACACAATCGCAGGAAACAATCGTTTGGAAAACTCAGTCTGCACTGCACGGCTAATTAAAATTCCGTTCTCCTGGCTTTTATCGCATTGGATAGTAGTTTGCAGTGTGTGTTATTTTTCTTCGCTAAGCTCAAATTTTGGAAAGAGAGGGGGAAGGGCTTGGAAAGAAGTGGGGTGCACCAGTAAAGGGGGTTATAAAGGGGCAGGATATGAGCGCATGCGGCCGCTGGATGTTCTCCGTGATACCGGCGTGTTAATAAATAAGCAAAAAAGCGCGCGGCTCCGGCTAAATATGCGGACTGGTGCGCGGCATTTGCATACAAATAGTGGCCGCCCTGTCGGCGCCTCCGCCGGTTCTGCTGCCGTTCCCTGCCTTACTGTGTGAGTAGCTGCGTGGAGGTAGACACTGGGAAGCCCCATAAGGGCGCGGTCTCATGTCTCTAATCAGCGCTCGGCAGCTTCACGTGTCGTAGAAGCTCACCGAAAGAGCCGCAGTCTCGGTTCATTAAACGGCCAAGCACTAAAATCTGTTTTGACATAGTATGCTACTATCGTTTCGTTTTAGTATCGCGCCGTCCCGCAATGCGGTGTGTCTCAGTCGCTTTACGACCGCTGTATTTTCAGCTTCAAATAGGTTGCCTCAACCGTGGAAACAATCCCTAATAAGAGCTAATAAAAATCCACTCTAATGCACCTCATATCTGCACCCTCTATCACCCTCACTGCCCACGCTGCGTGTGGATATTCCCTGAACCAGTTAATAAAACGTTTTTGTTAGCTCACAAGAACGAAGTGCACGGATTGTAAAGGGTGTAAGAGACGGACGTATTTCTTTTCCCCTACTGTTGAGTCTATACGTCGAAGAAACAATGACGGAAGCTGATGGCATTGCTATCCTCACTGAAAGTCAAGAAGAATTACAATTACAGGATCTATTTCACTTCATGCTCATAAATTAAGGATAACTGCAGAATGTGGTGCCACACATCGTGGCACTAAACAGAACTGGCGCTAATAGCATAGGCACATAGGGAACACACACGACATAGATCTGTAAGTGCACGGTATTGGCGATAAGATGCGAAAACCGTCCCGAAACACATGTGCTACAAAATGCCACTGTGTCCTGCGCGTATACCCCGACATCAATATGGAATATGATCACCATGCACACGTACACAGGTCGCACAACGGCTTGGCATACTCTGGATCAGGTGGTCGAACAGCTGCTGGGGTACAGCCTCCCATTCTTGCACCAGAGCCTGTCGGAGCTCCTGAAGTGTCGTAGGGGTTTGAAGACGTGCAGCGATACGTCGACCGACAGCATCCCAGACGTACTCGATGGGGTTTAGGTCTGGAGAACAGGCAGGCCATTCCATTCGCCTGTTTCAAGGTACTTCTCCACCTTCTCCCACCTTCCTCCATTAGGAGGAAGGTGGGACCCACTGTACCCCTGAAACGGCGGACATACTGGTGCAAAATGACGTCCCGATACACCTGACCTGTTACAGTTCCTCTGTCAAAGACATGCAGGGGTGTACGTGCACCCACACCATCAAACCACGACCTCCATGCAGGTCCCTTTCAAGGACATTAAGGGGTTGGTATCTCGTCCCTGGTTCACGCCAGATGAAACCCTGGCGTGAATCACTGTTCAGACTATACCTGGACTCGTCTGTGAACATAACCTGGGACCACTGTTCCAATTACCATGTCCTGTCTTCTTGACACCAGGCTTTACGGGCTTTCCTGTGAGCAGGGGTCAGTGGAATGCACCTTGCAGGTCTCCTGGCGAATATACCATGTCTGTTCAGTCGTCTGCATACTGTGTGTCTGGAGACAACTGTTCCAGTGGCTGCGGTAAGGTCCCGAGCCAAGCTACCTGCAGTACTCCGTTGCTGTCTGCGGGCACTGATGGTGAGATATCGGTCTTCTTGTGGTGTTGTACACTGTAGACGTCCCGTACTGTAGCGCATTGACACGTTTCCTGTCTGCTGGAATCGTTGCCATAATCTTGAGAACACACTTCGTGGCACACGGAGGGCCCGTGCTACGATCTGCTGTGTTTGACCGGTCTCCAGTCCTCCTAGTATTCTACCCCTCATAAAGTCATCAATATGTGTTCTTTGAGCCATTTTCAACACACAGTCACCCTTAGCACGTCTGAAAACGTCTGCACACTTACTCGCTGCACCGTACTCTGACATGCACCAACACACCTCTGTGTCTGTGGACTGCTGCCAGCGCCACCGTACGACGACCGCAGGTCAAATGCACCGCTTGGTCATACCCTGAGGTGCTTTAAGCCCGCAAACCGCCCACCAGAGCGTTGTTTCACCATGTATCACCATTATCCTTAATTTATGAGCATGAGTGTAAATGGAATGAACAGTCTAATGAACAGAGAATATGGATTGAGAGTAAATCGAAGAATGACGAAAATAATCAGAAGCATCAGAAAAGCGAGAAACTTAAATTCATAATTGGTGATCACGAAGTAGATGAAGTTAAGAATTCTCCTATCCAGGCAGAAAAATAACCAGTGACGCATGGATCGAGGACGAAATGAAAAGCAGTTGACAGTTCACAGTTGGATACACAACATCGCAGTTACAGGTAGTCTGCGTAAACCACTTATGTGGCCACTGACGCATCGCGTATAGGGATGGTACAAAAATGGCTCTGAGCACTATGGGACTTAACTTATGGGGTCATCAGTCCCCTAGAACTTAGAACTACTTAAACCTAACTAACCCAAGGACATCACACACATCCATGCCCTAGGCAAGATTCGAACCTGCGAACGTAGCGGTCGCGCGGTTCCAGACTGTAGCGCCTAGAACCGCTCGGCCACCCCGTCCGGCTATAGTGATGGTGTTAACTCCTTCAGCAGCAGCTAAGGCTTGTAGATGGTGCACTGAAGCGCCGAAACTGGCAGCCGTACAATAATCAATATCATTAGGACGGCTGTTGATGTTTCATTTTCTTACAATATAAAAAGCAGTCTAGCACTGGGAAAAAGGAAATTCCTCCCAGAGAGAAGTCTATTACTATCAAACGTAGGCCTTAATTACAAGAAGAAATTTCTGAGAATGTACGTTTTGAGCACTACATTTTATGGTAGTGAGACATGGACTGTGGGAAAACAGGAACAGAAAGGAATCGAAACATGCGAAATGTGGTGCTACAGACGAATGTTGAAAATGAAGTTGACTTATAAGCGACGGAATGAGAAGGCTGTGCGCAGAATCGGCGAGGAAAGGAATGTGTGGAAAACACTGACAAGAAAAAGGGGCAAAATGACAGGAAATCTCTTAATACTTCAGGGAATAACTTCCATAGTACCGAAGGGAGATGTGGATGGTAAAAACTGTAAAGGAAGACAGAGATTGGAGTACAACATGCAAATAATTGCGAACGTAGGTTACAAGTGCTGCTGTGAGGTGAAAAGGTTTGCATAGAAGAGGAATTCGTGGCGGGCCGCATAAAAAGAGAAAAAGAAAAAAGCTGCGCTTTAATGTTTATCTGTTCGGTACAAATCGTGCAATTCATTTAAAACTAACTTGCTTATGAACTAGAGACTTGAAACTTTCAGCATAGCTCAGCAATGTCTGATAATGCAATGTTACCTCGTTGTTTGTCCGGTGTGTGGTGGAGGGTGCTTTGTATGCCATTGTCGCATCCCCCGTTTCCCTGTTCCAGCAGCGAATGGTCCGCAACATCAACGATTGCCGCTGAACTTGCGTGTGTGGTCGAATTGCTCTAATTTTTGCGTTGACGGTCTTTCCGTGAGATACACGTAGGAAGAAGCAATATATTGGTTGCTTCAGGTAAAGAGGAGCAGAAATTAAACTGAAACTTACAACAGGTCTCTGTTGTAACGTCATCGAAATGAAATCGACCGAAAAACTTTGCACATACAAGCCTAAAAGGTAGAAAAAATTATTATTTGAATAACAACCAATATCTAATATAACTCGGTTTTAAATAGAATCAAAAAGTATAAAATAAATTCTCCTAGCCCCATACAAATTGTTAACCCCATAGATATGAAAATTTCTGATTGTGAACTTTTAATAGATATGAAAATTCTTGTAAGATTTAAAACGGGAAACCTGGGTCGCATGCGACACATCACCGAGGCATGATTATTTAAAATAATTCATCTCCTTACTATTGCCTATTGCATGTGCCCCACGTTTTTCGTTTCAAATCTTACAAGTAGTGTCATAGCTATTAAAAATGACTGTCGGAATGGCGTTAGGAATCTGCAATTGGCTAGCAGAAGTTATTTTATACTGTTCAATCGAGTTTCTTTTTTTAAATAACTTTATATATTAAAAACGATTATTAAAAACTGGTTTTTTAAAATAATTGTGAAATCTCAAAACCGTTTTGCAGTTCATCGCTATTTGTCTTCCAATCGAAGACACCAGATGACTTTCAGTTCTGAGAGGTACCACGAAAGTTGCATCTTCAATAAAAAAAAAAAAGAAAAAGAAAAAAAAAAAGAAACAGAAATCTGAAATTTTCAGCGACATAAACGAAATGCCGCGAAATTATTTAGTTTTCCATTGCTGTGTAAAATTTTTTTAAACTGAGGCCGGTAGTTTGCTGATATTGCCAAGTCATATATACTGAATGCTGAAATAGTTTTTTGGCTCGGTCTCTGAAGTGCCACATGTCGAATATCGGATGGAAGTAATTCTGCAAAGCGCTCCCATCAACGCCTGAGTTTTTACCCTTCCTTTGTGTGTGTGTGTGTGTGTGTGTGTGTGTGTGTGTGTGTGTGTGTGTGAGAGAGAGAGAGAGAGAGAGAGAAAGAGTCACGTGTATGATTCTGATCGCCAATGAGAAAGGTTCTTCAGAGTGCCAGCCAATCATACCCATTCTAATAAGCCAGCACTCTCCCTTCCATATTCTATTTTAATGTTATTAACCCATGTGGGTGTTTCTGTTGGTGGGCTGAGAGGCAACGTCCTATTTCACATTCCAACCAATAAGGCTTCCTTCATGTACATACAGGAGGGTTCCATTCTCCCACTCCAGATCTTACTGTGTGGCTGTAATTAAAGTGAAGCTAGTGACAGAGGTGCAGCATGGGCTTTAATTATTGTATGGCAACGAAATTTGGTAGGTATTCTAATGTGTTAATGCAGAATCGATTTAGACTGGGAAAAAATAGTTCCTGTATTGACCACAAGGTGCAAATCTGGCGCTGTGAATGCAAGAAAAACTACAGAAATGTTTCCAGATATAATGGATTAGGAACAAGATGTGAGCAGGAAAGGACAAACAAGTGAGAAAGGCATACTGTTGATTTTATTGTTAACTACTACTCACGTAATTTGTTCAGTATGAGCAGTTGAGATCTTGACGAGATGCTTTATCCACGAAACGACGTGGTGAACGGTTGCTCGCAGTAGTTCCGGTGGAATCTGAGCAACGTCTTCTGATCAGGTAAAGACAGAACGTGCCCCTGGTAAATGCTTTCCTTTAGATATCCCCAGAGCAAAAGTCACATGGATTCATATCAGGTAGTCTTACAGACCGTGCATCTGGAAAACCTTTGGAAATAACACTTGTGTGGTAGGTTGAATTAAGTAGATATTTCTGCGGCAAGCGACAAGAGCTGTTGCCCCATCTTGCATGAAAACAATGGTTTTCACACTGTTGCGCTTTTTCAAAGCAGGAATCACATGCTGTGCAAGGAGGTCTGGATAATGTGTTGACGTCACAGTACACCTGACGTACGCTCTGCGCGGATTTTCTTCTAAGAAGAAAGCACTGAAAATAAAGGTATTTGTGAATCCACACCACACAGCAGCAAATGGCCAAGTGCAGTCACTCTTTGTGCACAACAGGCGGCTTAACAGTATTCCAGATTCGGCAGTCGTGTATTTTCACTGAATCCCGTAGCGTAAAATGTGCCTCGTTATTCCAGAGAGTATTGCCGAGCCACATGCCATCAACCTTGACCTGTGCCAGAAGCTGTAAAGCAAATTCGGAACGTTGATGAGGTTCATGAGGTATCAGTTGCTGTTCCTCCTGGATCTTGTAAGGGTACCCTGTAAAATAGAGCGCAGAACTTTTCATACCGTTTACCATGGAGTGGACAATTCTCGTGACATTGCACGGACACTAGCACTATCTGATGCCTGTGCTGCATAGTCAGTTAGCCGGGAGCAACAGAAATCTCATCAGCAACATCCACCGGGAAAGGACACCTTGCTATTCCAGGTGCCAGACCAAGGTGATTCGTACTTTCGAATTTCACTGTCATCTTCTTTTAACCGTTCGATGACATCGGTCCTCTCCCCGACCTTTCAGCCAGCGATATTCTCTCATTGCAGCACAGCAACAGCTATCGTTCACATAAACAATTACACTAACAGCGCACAGCCTCTCTCCTCGATAGCCATACTGTTAACTCATGTTATGGCTTGTCAAATGGCAGTGTGGACATCGTTCCGTCACACAGACCGTGTACAATGCCAGAATATCACCTGCTGGCCACAACTGGAACTAATGTTTTTCCTGCGTAGATCGGTTCTGCATTAACGCACTAGCATATCTAAGTTTCGCTGCCATACAATAGTCATATCCCACTCTGGGCCTCTATGAGTAGCTGCCTTTAATTATAACCACCCGGTATTTATGTTAGCCGACTGCAAATTTCTCCTACCGTTTCTTAACAAAAATTAACATCTTCAGTTAACTTGAAAATTTCTCGGATATTCAGCCAGGTAGCGTCGTCCAGAAGGCGCGATATTTCGGCAAGCCGACACCAAGAACGCCTGAAGATGGCAAGAAGTCGGCTTGCCGAAATATCGCGCCTTTTGGACGATGCTACCTGGCTGAATACCCGAGAAATTTTGAAGATTTCTGTACGCCGGGAAAACCTTAGATCACATTTCAGTTAACATGGCGTCAGCCGACAGTTGCTGATGCAACACTCCCAAGCAGAGAAGGTGTCAGATAGCCTCTTTTCACTCCACCTCTTAGATCTTTTCTCGAAGCTGTACCTTGTCCAGCGTTTCCCAGAATGCGGGACTCCTGCAGGGCTCAGTTCTTTACGCGGTATCGCCAGCAAACAACTGCAGATCGCTACGCACCCCGTCCACCAGGTCGTTCACGTGTATACAAAATACTAGCTATCCTAACACACGGGGCTTTCCTGAAGATAACCTCGTCTGTGATGAACCGCCGTCGAGCACAACGTACTTAAACAGTCTTAGAGCCACTCACGTACCATTATTAGCTCATGGGAATGCGTCGCGTTGCCCCCCTGTTGCTGGTGGAAACACCATAATAAAAACTGTCTCTTAGAACGCAAGTACTACTGCCGTTTGAGAAAGGGCAGATGGTGCCAGATCGACAAACCTCTGGCCATGTATAATACAGCTGGCCAAGCGGCTTCCTACTTGCAATCTCGTCTCCCTAGCCTCTGGCGGCACACACTTTGAAAAGCACACACATCCCCTCGTGCTTAATTGCTCGAATCGGGACCTCGCGTCCCTGCTCTGTGAGGCTTCGACCAAGATGCATTCCACGAGGCTCTCAACTATTCATTCAAATAGCCCTCCTCAAGAAATAAAAATGAAAATTTATTGGGTAGATGTGGCAGTCAATAACGTTAACTCACATTTCTCGATGGGAATCCGGTTAGATTTGGTGTACTTATTAATTTAATGGAGTTTTATTATGATACGTGACGGCTTTGATAAAGTCGATTACGTATCAAAATGAATGGTGGTGGTGGGTGGTGGTTTTAAAGTTGAAAGGGACCAAACTGCATCGTCATCGGTCCCTTGACCATTGCACCAAGTACATGGGTTAAAATGGAAAACATACAAGAGACACCACAGGAGGTCGAGAGGGACAAAAAAAATCTTAACACGCCAGGGACAATAGAAGACAAAAGGAGCACAGGCAGAAGAGCTTAAAACTGTAGAGCAGATGACCCAGGCTGGTTGATCACGATGATAAAAAAGGATGAGCCAGCGACTCTGCAACACATTAAAATCTCTAACCCAGAAGGACTAGGATACAAAGCACGGGAAGACAAAAAACAGGAAGTAAAACTTAAACTGAAGAAGAAAAACCAGCGTCACGTATAAAATGTAAAACCAAGTTATCCATGGAGGCATCGTCTCCTAAAATAGAAGGAAAGGTGTCAGGGAGATTAAAATTCCGTCTTAGAGCGGCGAGATGTGGGCCATTGTTAAACGTGAGCCACAGCGACAACATGGTGGGGACTCACGCCAGAGAAGATAGCCATGCGTCAGCCAAGTGTGGCCGATGCGAAGGCGGCAGAGTACCACAGAGTCCCTGCGAGAAGCCCGCAGAGAAGGCTTCCACTCATTTGTGCTCCCCTTGATGGCGCAGAGTTTATTGGGCGTAACTAAGCTGCGCCATTCAGTATCCCAAATCCCGAGAACTTTGGGCGTAACACCGAGCGGAGGTCAGGTTCGGGTTTGCCAACCTCCAGAAGCGGCTTACCAGTGGCCTGTTTGGCCAGGCTGTCAACAAGCTCATTTCCCGGGATTCCAATATGCCCTGGGGTCCATACATAGACTACTGACCGACCAGATCGTTCGAGGGCATGAACCGACTCCTGGATGGAACTACCAGAGGAAGGCGTGGATAGCACTGATCAATGGCCTGTAAACCACTCAGCGAATCATTGCTTACCATGTAGGGCACACCGGGGCAGGACAAGATGAATGCAGCAGATGTGACACACACAGTCATTGATGGTTAGTTCTAACCATCTCTGGTCGTGTCATGTTAAAAAAAAAAACACAGCAGCGGATATTCGGTATGCCGCGTGACGATACGAGCCTATATTTCCCATCTTGTAGAAATACACTCCTGGAAATTGAAATAAGAACACCGTGAATTCATTGTCCCAGGAAGGAGAAACTTTATTGACACATTCCTGGGGTCAAATACATCACATGATCACACTGACAGAACCACAGGCACATAGACACAGGCAACAGAGCATGCACAATGTCGGCACTAGTACAGTGTATATCCACCTTTCGCAGCAATGCAGGCTGCTATTCTCCCATGGAGACGATCGTAGAGATGCTGGATGTAGTCCTGTGGAACGGCTTGCCATGCCATTTCCACCTGGCGCCTCAGTTGGACCAGCGTTCGTGCTGGACGTGCAGACCGCGTGAGACGACGCTTCATCCAGTCCCAAACATGCTCAATGGGGGACAGATCCGGAGATCTTGCTGGCCAGGGTAGTTGACTTACACCTTCTAGAGCAGGTTGAGTGGCACGGGATACATGCGGACGTGCATTGTCCTGTTGGAACAGCAAGTTCCCTTGCCGGTCTAGGAATGGTAGAACGATGGGTTCGATGACGGTTTGGATGTACCGTGCACTATTCAGTGTCCCCTCGACGATCACCAGTGGTGTACGGCCAGTGTAGGAGATCGCTCCCCACACCATGATGCCGGGTGTTGGCCCTGTGTGCCTCGGTCGTATGCAGTCCTGATTGTGGCGCTCACCTGCACGGCGCCAAACACGCATACGACCATCATTGGCACCAAGGCAGAAGCGACTCTCATCGCTGAAGACGACACGTCTCCATTCGTCCCTCCATTCTCGGCTGTCGCGACACCACTGGAGGCGGGCTGCACGATGTTGGGGCGTGAGCGGAAGACGGCCTAACGGTGTGCGGGACCGTAGCCCAGCTTCATGGAGACGGTTGCGAATGGTCCTCGCCGATACCCCAGGAGCAACAGTGTCCCTAATTTGCTGGGAAGTGGCGGTGCGGTCCCCTACGGCACTGCGTAGGATCCTACGGTCTTGGCGGGCATCCGTGCGTCGCTGCGGTCCGGTCCCAGGTCGACGGGCACGTGCACGTGCACCTCCCGCCGACCACTGGCGACAACATCGATGTACTGTGGAGACCTCACGCCCCACGTGTTGAGCAATTCGGCGGTACGTCCACCCGGCCTCCCGCATGCCCACTATACGCCCTCGCTCAAAGTCCCTCAACTGCACATACGGTTCACGTCCACGCTGTCGCGGCATGCTACCAGTGTTAAAGACTGCGATGGAGCTCCGTATGCCACGGCAAACTGGCTGACACTGACGGCGGCGGTGCTCAAATGCTGCGCAGCTAGCGCCATTCGACGGCCAACACCGCGGTTCCTGGTGTGTCCGCTGTGCCGTGCGTGTGATTATTGCTTGTACAGCCCTCTCGCACTGTCCGGAGCAAGTATGGTGGGTCTGACACACCGGTGTCAATGTGTTCTTTTTTCCATTTCCAGGAGTGTATGTTCCCAAATGTTTGAGGCCATAGAGGCTTGTGAATGTCTTCCTGCACACGGTGACAGTATAATATGTTCGGTTGAAAAGCTCATCCGAAGTTAACATCCACGTTCTTCATTCTTTTGTGATATGGGATTGGGATACCCTCGTGCAGAGCAGGAGGCAGATATTCGTGGAATTTTGAACGTATGAATTTCTCTCGGGATACTAAGATTACCTGTGAATTTTTCACATTTAGTTAAATTCCTAGGTTTTTCTCCCTGTTACATCTATTACATCTACAGATATTCCGCAAGCCACCGTACGGTGCATGGCGGAGGTTACGCTCTAACAATGCTAGTCATTTCCTTTCCTGTCCCACTCGCAAATAGAGCGAGGGAAAAACTAATGTCTAGATGCTTCCGCATGAGCCCTAATTTCTCATATTTTATCTTCGTGCTCGTCACGTGCAATGCTTCAGATACCGCTTCTCTAAATTTTCTCAAAAATGTTTCTCGAAAAGAGTGTCGCGTTTCCTTCAGGGATCCCCAGTTGAGTTCCAGAAGCATCTCCGTAACACTTACTTACCGGTAGCACATGTAGCAGCCCAAATCTGAATTGCTTCTTTGTCTTCCTTCAATCCGACCTCAAAATGGCTCTGAGCACTATGTGACTTACCATCTGAGGTCATCAGTCCCCTAACGGTCGCGCGGATCCAGATTGAAGCACCTAGAACCGCTCGGCCACAGCGGCCGACCAATCAGGCCTGGTACGGATCCCAAACACTCGAGCAGACAGATGATGATTCATTTGGACGATCGCAGTTTTCCTAGGACACCTATTCTACAAATTTCTGCAACTAGGATTCGCAAGAATAACGTCGACTTTCTTCCATAGATTTCCATTTCAAGATAGCCCGTTCGAACACAGAGGTGCGAGACAAACAGAGATGAGTCATTACGTGTACAATTTTCGACACTTTTTCAGAAACTCTATCGAGTGTTTCACTGGTGCTCTATAATAGTAGCTGCATTTGGCTCCTAAACTAATATACGGAGAGATTCAGAAAAATGTAAAGACTCTTTGATAGTTAATGTTAATGAAACGAGATGACATATCCCATTAAATTTCGGGCATTTGCCGCGCAAATAAGATTTCTTCCGCTGATATTTCGGCCGCGTATCGTCTGGCCATCCTCAGAGTGAGTCACAAGACTGACGACAAGATTCCAAGAGCGGCCTTACATGCTCCACCGCGGCGGTACTGCGCATGCGGGTCACAGATGCTGGTCGGCAGCAGAGAAATACGCTTACACATGCGCCGCCTGTGGCGAAGGTGTACAGACATTCGATTCGCTTATCGATGTATGATCGGCGGCGGTGACACCATGACGACTTCTCTGCAGTTTAATTACCCCAAGAGCCGGATTCCATGCTTTGTCCAAATTAAAACCATTATCTCTATTTATTAAATTATTAGCTAATCTAATATCTATAGCTTCCTTGAAGACAGATTCCCAAAAAGAAGAGGTGGATGTTAAAATCTTCACATCACTGTAATTCATGGCATGTCCTGTATCAATAGAATGTTCGGCCACAGTTGACTTGTCTGGCTGTAATAAGCGTGTGTATGTTCGATGCTCCACACACCTTTAATGAACGGTTCAAATGGTTCTAAGCACTATGGGACTTAACAGCTGTGGTCATCAGTCCCCTAGAACTTAGAACTACTTAAACCTAACTAACCTAAGGACATCACACACATCCATGCCCGAGGCAGGATTCGAACCTGCGACCGTAGCAGTCGCGCGGTTAATGAACGGTGTGTGTTGTTTGACCTACGTAGGACTTCTCACAAGTTCTGCAAGGAATCTGATACACACCCGCTTTACGAAGCTGTAAATCGTCCTTTACAGAGCCGAGTAAAGCTGCAATACTCGTGGGGGGCCGGAAGATCATCGTAACACAGTATTACTCAAGAATATGGCCTATCTTCGGGGAAAGAGTAGCCACATAAGGCGCTAGATCTGAAGGAATTACTATCTTCTTCCCCATCACATACCTGGAATCGAATTTGTTGCGGAGAAAATACATTCGATTTAAACATGCTCTTGAGGTATGTGAGCTGCTCTTGCAAATTGTCTTCATAGGATATACAGTGCGCCCGATACACTATGGTCTTAAGGACACCTATGGTCTGTGAAGGGTGATGGCAGCTACTGGCATGAAGATATAGATTCATGTGTATTGGTTTCCGATATCATGTCCTAATGTGCCATCACCTTTACGGCGAACGACAACATCCAAAAAGGGGAGGCAGCCGTCTTTTTCTGTTTACTTAGTAAATTTATTGCTAGCATGGATGGGATTCAAATGCTCAAGAAATCGATGTAATTCATCCATCCCATGGGGCCATGCCACTGTGGTAGTGTCGTCCACGTACCTCCAGAAGACCGTTGGTTTAAAAATTGCTGAGTCCAGTGCCTTGTCCTCGAAGCATCGAAGATAGACACGCTTATTACAGCCAGACAAGTCAGCTGTGGCCGAACATTGTATTGATACAGGACATTCCATGAATTACAGTGATGTGAAGATTTTAACATCCACCTCTTCTTTTTGGGAATCTGTCTTCAAGGAAGCTATAGAGATTAGATTAGCTAATAATTTAATAAATAGATGGTTTTAATTTGGACAAAGCATGGAATCCGGCTCTTGGGGTAATTAAACTGCAGAGAAGTCGTCATGGTGTCACCGCCGCCGATCATACGTCGATAAGCGAATCGAATGTCTGTACGCCTTCGCCACAGGCGGCGCATGTGTAAGCGTATTTCTCTGCTGCCGACCAGCATCTGTGACCCGCATGTGCAGTATCGCCGCGGTGGAGCATGTAAGGCCGCGCTTGGCATCTTGTCGTCAGTCTTGTGACTCACTCTGAGGATGGCCAGACGATACGCGGCCGAAATACCAGTGGAGGAAATTTTATTTGCGCGACTGCATGCCCGAAATTTGATGGACTATTCATTACGCCGCGGGAAGTTGAAAATGCACATCGAGATGACATATCGTTACAATTATTGCAGGGGAGGAAGGTTACTTTGTGTGTCCAAAGTGACCCCCATTATCAGCCAAACAACGTCGATGCCGCTGAACTGTTGATCGAACTACGGCTGTCAGCGTCGCCGATGGGACAGCTGCACAGGACGCCTCGATGGTTTCGCGTAGCTCGTTTAGTGTAGCTGGCTTTTGTTCATAAACTACATTTTTCAACGTTCCCCATAGGTAGAAGTAAAGAGGTCTGAAGACCGTGGTGGATACTCAACAGCTCCTCTTCGACCTATCCATCGTTCAGATAAGTTTTCATCCAAGCAAGCTCTGACATCTCTGTGGCAGTGAGGTGGAGCACCATCTTGCTGCAGGTAAAATCTTTCACTTCCTAACACCTCTCGAATGGCAGGTAAATCGACGTCTGCAGTATATGAGGATGCAGCTCACCAATTACAGTACGTTCAAAGAAGAACGGGCCAATCAAACTGATCGACGACAGACCACACCACACAGTAACACATAGTGGTTTAACATATTTGTCCACGTGAAAGTTGTGGTTTACAAGAGCCCAATATACGCAGTTGTGGAGTTTTACAGTACCGTTCAGTCTGAATTGCGCCTCGTCAGACCGAATGACCACCCCTGCAAACCGTTCAACCTCGAGAAGCACGCCTTCAATCCACTCGCAGTACTCCATCCTTCGATCCGGGTCGTTCTCGTTCATAGCGTGCAGCGATCTTGTAATGCACACTTTCCACTGTGCAGCCTTCAGAATTCGTCGTATGCTCGATCAGCTTACTGCGCTTTCACATGCACCCTGCTTCAGATATTTGAGGTGACGTAGTAAAATGTTGCAATACAGCAGAGCTGGAAGCTGGTCTTGTGGATCTTTTGGTTCGCTAGATCTTTCCTTGTGCAATCCTGAACAGTACCGTCGGCTTCAAATTGTTGTGCGCAACGGTGGATGCGTTCGATAAACATTAGGCCATTGTTGTTGTACCTACATCGTGTTTTGATACTTCCAGTGGTACTTAAATACAGCCTTCCGTGGTTCAAACGACAATCTTACTTCATTCACTGCTGCACTGTCATCTACTGACGCGCGCCAAGATCTGTTGAGAAAACAATGAACTACGCTATCGCGCAAAATTGCAACGATGTTAACTATCAAAGAGTGCCTACAATTTTCGGGGCCGCTCTATTGGTCAGGTATGATTCAACGTTTCCATTGCAGTTGCTTCCTACAGAAACTTTAGATGTCTTGTATCATTACCTTTACTTCCCACTTAATGTGACCAAGAGAAAAGTTTCTCTGCCATTATCCTGGATGTTTTTCCTAACATTCCAATACTTTATTTATGTATCAACCCCCTTTGACAGAACATATTGCAGAAGAGATAACAACAGGGATGGGAACACCAAAACTAAACAAGAGTATCACACAACTTATAACATTACTATGCGAGCACGTACGTTTGCGTGTTTACGTCTACATATGTGGGGAGAGAGGGCAAGGGAGATACAGAAAGAGGGAAAGAGAATGGACTGCCAGGAAAAAAGAGACATAACAAACGAAGCAGAATTGTTGACACATTGCAGAGGAGGGCGTATCGATTTCCACAGATCGAAACGTCTTACTGCTCGACCTTATTTCCTAACAAAAACTACTGGAGAAGACGCAATTAAACTTCTGCAGGTTCCATATCAGAACTCCAGATGCTCGCCCTTTAAGCTTATCCAAGAAAAATCCAACTTTGCTGTCCTCACTCCAGGAAAGTTCTTTTAAAAAGATATTGTTCGTTTCGTATCTGGGTGTCTGTGGCACTGTTACGGTAGTGTGCGCGTATGTGCCTGTGTATGACTCTTTTACTTCGTGTAGAAACTGTTGTCATTTTGTACTTACAGCTCTGTTAACAGAAAGCATCCAGCAGACACAATGAATATAAAGAAACCAGCATTAGCTGATGTAATTGCGTTGATGGAAGCATAACATACAACCAACGGCGCTTTAAAATAATGGACGAATATGTATAACAAATTTCTTTACTTTTGCGTTTGTACTGATAGAACCTAAAAAAAAATTCTTACCTTTAACAATTCGTCAAGATCATATGGCGTATTCTTTTTATCTTTTATAAAGAATAACCCTTCACGAAGAGCTTATGAGACGATCTGTTCTCTCTAGTTCTGTGTTAACCTTCCCCGTAACACCGCAAGAGAATGTCTACTCCGTGACTAAAATAACCGCTGTTTCATCTCTGCTCCACTTTTCTGTAATACACTGGCAGAGGAAAATAGTACACCCTTTTAGATCTTTACAATTCACTCAAGTATTTCGTTGCAACAGTGCATTGGGAGAACATGAAATGATTACATCTACATATCATTAGCACAAGAGGTTCTGAGGTACCAGGCATCGACCCATGCTGAAGCATTCACGTTAGTAAGTGGTGTAGACTACCCTCGTGAGGGGAGGGGGAGGGGGGGAGGGGAGGTAAGCAATGCAGGCGCTGACTCCAGCATATAGCCGACCGTACAGATGTCGAATACTGTACTGTAATTCGTTATGCCAAGAATTCTCGACCTGTTCACGTAGTTTTGCAAAAGTTGTCGGCTGCGAGTCGCACGAGTCACTTCTCGTCCCACCATGCCCCACACATCCTCGACTGGAGACGAGTCCGGAAATCGTGCTCCCGAGGGAAGTTGCACAACTCCAACAAACTCGGTTGACAACTGTTTTCAACTCGAAGTTTTAGGTTTCAACTGTTGTCAACAGTTGTTTGAAGTCGCGAGTTTGAACAACTACACTCCTGGAAATGGAAAAAGGAACACATTGACACCGGTGTGTCAGACCCACCATACTTGCTCCGTACACTGTGAGAGGGCTGTACAAGCAATGATCACACGCACGGCACAGCTGACACACCAGGAACCGCGGTGTTGGCCGTCGAATGGCGCTAGCTGCGCAGCATTTGTGCACCGCCGCCGTCAGTGTCAGCCAGTTTGCCGTGGCATACGGAGCTCCATCGCAGTCTTTAACACTGGTAGCATGCCGCGACAGCGTGGACGTGAACCGTATGTGCAGTTGACGGACTTTGAGCGAGGGCGTATAGTGGGCATGCGGGAGGCCGGGTGGACGTACCGCCGAATTGCTCAACACGTGGGGCGTGAGGTCTCCACAGTACATCGATGTTGTCGCCAGTGGTCGGCGGAAGGTGCACGTGCCCGTCGACCTGGGACCGGACCGCAGCGACGCACGGATGCACGCCAAGACCGTAGGATCCTACGCAGTGCCGTAGGGGACCGCACCGCCACTTCCCAGCAAATTAGGGACACTGTTGCTCCTGGGGTATCGGCGAGGACCATTCGCAACCGTCTCCATGAAGCTGGGCTACGGTCCCGCACACCGCTAGGCCGTCTTCCGCTCACGCCCCAACATCGTGCAGCCCGCCTCCAGTGGTGTCGCGACAGGCGTGAATGGAGGGACGAATGGAGACGTGTCGTCTTCAACGATGAGAGTCGCTTCTGCCTTGGTGCCAATGATGGTCGTATGCGTGTTTGGCGCCGTGCAGGTGAGCGCCACAATCAGGACTGCATACGACCGAGGCGCACAGGGCTAACACCCGGCATCATGGTGTGGGGAGCGATCTCCTACACTGGCCGTACACCACTGGTGATCATCGAGGGGACACTGAATAGTGCACGGTACATCCAAACCGTCATCGAACCCATCGTTCTACCATTCCTAGACCGGCAAGGGAACTTGCTGTTCCAACAGGACAATGCACGTCCGCATGTATCCCGTGCCACCCCACGTGCTCTAGAAGGTGTAAGTCAACTACCCTGGCCAGCAAGATCTCCGGATCTCTCCCCCATTGAGCATGTTTGGGACTGGATGAAGCGTCGTCTCACGCGGTCTGCACGTCCAGCACGAACGCTGGTCCAACTGAGGCGCCAGGTGGAAATGGCATGGCAAGCCATTCCACAGGACTACATCCAGCATCTCTACGATCGTCTCCATGGGAGAATAGCAGCCTGCATTGCTGCGAAAGGTGGATATACACTGTACTAGTGCCGACATAGTGCATGCTCTGTTGCCTGTGTCTATGTGCCTGTGGTTCTGTCAGTGTGATCATGTGATGTATCTGACCCAGGAATGTGTCAATAAAGTTTCCCCTTCCTGGGACAATGAATTCACGGTGTTCTTATTTCAATTTCCAGGAGTGTAGTTGGGGGAAGTTTTATCTCGAGTTTCAAGTTTATAGTCAGTGAGCAAAAACACGGTGGAGTTGTGTGACTTGCGCATGTGCATTTACAGTGGCGTGTACTGTTTTTTTCTCTTCGTCTGGTATGTTACATTTGGCAACGGCGACTCACGATTGAGAAACAGATCTAACGATTCAGTTTTTATTAAAAATTGAAATGAGGACACCTCAGTGGTATCCTTCTGATTCTGCATATAAAGACAGATATAAAAGGAAAGACTTGTTGAAAGAAGTTTTTGATAAAATTGGTGTTCCGCTTGTGGAGTGTGAAAGGAAATGGACGAATATGAAAACACAGTATAATTTTGAGCATTATAAAATGCTCAGAACTAAAAGTTGGTCTGGGACAGCTGAGGTCTATGTTCCGAAATGGATATGTTACGAGCATATGAAATTTTTGGAAGGCGTGAATAAGCCAGGGAGAAAAATATTTTCAATCGTAAGTAATATGTCTTCCGCTAGCTACCTGAAGCTCTAAGATTTTCAGTCGGATGTTTTGTAAGTTTATCAGTATTTTCACTGGAAATTTATTTATTTCTCTTGTAATATCACTTTGTCAACATCTGATACAAAGTAGTTTGCAAATTAATGGCATACATTGTTAATAACTAAAGCTACAAGAGTTTTGTTTGGAAGTTTTTAATTACAATTGTCCTTTCACTCGGTATTTATTTGTGCATATTTTTCTTGCCATTTCACTTTACCAACTTTCGATACAAAGTATATTACAAATTTATCCCTAATGTTCTTTGCGATTCTTCCTCCGTTGCCTCCCTTTCTCCGAAGACATTTATTGTGCGGAGACATCCTCCAACTGCCATCTGAAACTCTGCCTGTTTCTGGATCTTCCACATCAAAACTGCCAAGTAGTAAGTAAACTGTTGCACTTTCTTTATTTCTTCTAAGAAAACAGTGTAGAGACACAGCTGCAGAAGTCGCTAATGCTTCTTTTTCAGGACGTTAGTACATAGTTGTTCTAAGACACCGAAAAACCGCTGACAATATTCCACAAAAAAAAATTCTCCACTATCCTTCTAGCGCGAGATATTCTATAGTTAAACATTCTTTCCTCGCGGCCTTTCTCTTGCCACCCTGTGTATGGTTTGATAATGTACTTTGAAAGAGCAAAAGCATCGTCTCCAACCATAACAAATTGCACATTCTCGTTTGTTCCAGAAATTGATCTTGGTGTGGGTAGAGCAATCTTTCACTCAGAAAATCGCTCACCCACCTTGGAGCGGCTGAAGACACCACCATCTGAAATACTTCCTTGCATACCTACTTCGAAACTGATTACGTTGTAATGTGCGTTTACTAGTGCTAGCAGCACAACACTAAATGTCCCAGTGTAATTATAATACACTCCTGGAAATTGAAATAAGAACACCGTGAATTCATTGTCCCAGGAAGGGGAAATTTTATTGACACATTCCTGGGGTCAGATACATCACATGATCACACTGACAGAACCACATGCACATAGACACAGGCAACAGAGCATGCACAATGTCGGCACTAGTACAGTGTATATCCACCTTTCGCAGCAATGCAGGCTGCTATTCTCCCATGGAGACGATCGTAGAGATGCTGGATGTAGTCCTGTGGAACGGCTTGCCATGCCATTTCCGCCTGGCGCCTCAGTTGGACCAGCGTTCGTGCTGGACGTGCAGACCGCGTGAGACGACGCTTCATCCAGTCCCAAACATGCTCAATGGGGGACAGATCCGGAGATCTTGCTGGCCAGGGTAGTTGACTTACACCTTCTAGAGCACGTTGGGTGGCACGGGATACATGCGGACGTGCATTGTCCTGTTGGAACAGCAAGTTCCCTTGCCGGTCTAGGAATGGTAGAACGATGGGTTCGATGACGGTTTGGATGTACCGTGCTCTATTCAGTGTCCCCTCGACGATCACCAGTGGTGGACGGCCAGTGTAGGAGATAGCTCCCCACACCATGATGCCGGGTGTTGGCCCTGTGTGCCTCGGTCGTATGCAGTCCTGATTGTGGCGCTCACCTGCACGGCGCCAAACACGCATACGACCATCATTGGCACCAAGGCAGAAGCGACTCTCATCGCTGAAGACGACACGTCTCCATTCGTCTCCTTTCACGCCTGTCGCGACACCACTGGAGGCGGGCGTCACGATGTTGGGGCGTGAGCGGAAGACGGCCTAACGGTGTGCGGGACCGTAGCCCAGCTTCATGGAGACGGTTGCGAATGGTCCTCGCCGATACCCCAGGAGCAACAGTGTCCCTAATTTGCTGGAAAGTGGCGGTGCGGTCACCTACGGCACTGCGTAGGATCCTACGGTCTTGGCGTGCATCCGTGCGTCGCTGCCGTCCGGTCCCAGGTCGACGGGCACGTGCACCTTCCGCCGACCACTGGCGACAACATCGATGTACTGTGGAGACCTCACGCCCCACGTGTTGAGCAATTCGGCGGTACGTCCACCCGGCCTCCCGCATGCCCACTATACGCCCTCGCTCAAAGTCCGTCAACTGCACATACGGTTCACGTCCACGCTGTCGCGGCATGCTACCAGTGTTAAAGACTGCGATGGAGCTCCGTATGCCACGGCAAACTGGCTGACACTGACGGCGGCGGTGCACAAATGCTGCGCAGCTAGCGCCATTCGACGGCCAACACCGCGGTTCCTGGTGTGTCCGCTGTGCCGTGCATGTGATCATTGCTTGTACAGCCCTCTCGCAGTGTCCGGAGCAAGTATGGTGGGTCTGACACACCGGTGTCAATGTGTTCTTTTTTCCATTTCCAGGAGTGTACAATGATCCAGTTGTTGCAGGCTTCACTATTTCAATATGTCGGCCATCTACTGCTCCAATACAATGTGGGAAGTTCCATATTGTTTCAAATCCACTTGACACTTCTTCCCATTCTTCCATTGTAGAGGGTTCCTATAAAAATAATAAAAAAAGACTGTTAAAATTTAATCCCTGTCGTAATATGTTGCCTTAGGGGTGACAGTGTCTTAAAGTTTTCATTTTGTGTATTTCAGAATTCATCAGAAACATTTAATGTTCACAACTTAGCCACCACTGAAGAGGGTAATGATGATAACGGTGATGGAGCAAATGAATTTTTAATGAATACGACTGAACAATTTACAAGCTTTTACGAAGATATCTCAGCTGTAACAGCAAAAATCTTTCCACCTGCAGTGCCATCACCATTATCATCATCACTATCAACTGTAAACTCCCCATCGCCTTCAGTATCTGGCAGAGAATACAATTTCGTAAAAAAGTGGAAGAAAACCGCTGCTACAGAGGAAGCTGTGAAGTGCATGAAGTCAGTTGCTTCATCATTACAAAACAAAAAACAGTCAAACGCAGCAGACAAATATTCTTCATTTGCAGATTGGGTTGCTGCTGAACTCAGAGAAATAAGGGACGAGAAAGTTCTTATTAAAGTAAAACGCAAGCTGAAGCCCAAACTGCTGCTGCTACAGAAAAAAGTGACATTATTTTATGCAGCTGAAGATGAGGCTGCAGCTGTAGATGAAATACAAATACTGACAATCCATAGTGAGGAAACAGACTGATACCTCATCTTTTTTTTAAAAAAAATATAGAGCCAAAATCCGTCACTATTTTTGACATTACATTATTTCAAATTATCAATCTTTTTATTTTAAGTTTAAGGCAGCAGCGTTTATTATGTCCCACTTTCGATTTTAAAACATATTTTCATTGCTTCCTTTCGGAAGGATATACTGTATCTGAGTGTTAGACATATATTTCAAATGTTTCTGGCAACATATACGACTTTACTTAAAGGTTGAGGTATCTGGGAACTACTCTGGTAATCGGAGACCTTAACAATAGCTTTAAGTTCCTTGCCATCAGATAGTGAGTTATCGGAAAAGAAGAGAATATGTAGTAGGTGCATGTATAAATGTGTTAAGAATGTGTTGCAAGTAAAATAACAGGACTTACTTTTACAAAATCTTAGAGCACATTCACGATAACCCAGCACACTCTAGGCACAGTTTCACTAATCTTAGCTAGTAATAGAGTAAATTAAACTTCTATAACTGTCACCTGTTGGCAAAAATCGAAGGGTTACAAAAAATTGTTCCGCTAGTGATAATGCAGCTCTAAAATCTGTGTCTTTTCGCTGAATATGTGGTGCTACTAGCCCCAAGAGTTCTTCAAACTGCCCACATGTCATTCTGACGAAATTCTTGAAACCTTGCCTGTCTTCAACATAGAGCTGCTCAAATACAGTTATAATCTCCATGAGTGTCTCTTTGTAACAAAAACTTTCTGGACCACTTGCGTCTCTTTTTGGACTGATTTTCATGACAAACAATTACACCAAGAATTATAGCACAAATTTCTAGTGCATCTTCATAGTCAGATTCCATTTCTGTTGCCGAATGTGTGTTCAAAGAGATTTCTGGATTGTAGCCGGTCGTCATAAACTTCATTCTACGATATTTCGGCTGGACAACTGCCAGCCATCTTTAGGTGAGCC